>NW_020200739.1:63591-64760 GCF_001531365.2 Cynara cardunculus var. scolymus
TTAAACTTTACCACAAACTCTTCCCAAACCATAGTTTTCAAAATATTCGGGTCCGAACTAGACAGAAGTTCCCACCAATACAGAGCACTTGATCTCAAACGAGATACAGCAAACATAACTTTATCTTCTTCTGCACTTTTACTGATTTGCAGACTCAACTCAATCTCCTTAAGCCAGCACATAGCTTTAACAGGATCTCGTTCACCAGAAAATTTAGGAGGTTTACACGCAAGAAACATCGTGATATCTCCTCCCTTCTGCTCTGAGGACGCAGTAATAGRTACAGATGTACCAGTTATCGGTGTACTGGCTCCGACTTCCTCTTGCTCAGAATTTCTTTCCATATTTGGATCAGTTTGGTTTGTATGTCTTAACAATTTYASCAAACTCTCCTGAAATTTTCCCAGTTCTGCTGCCAACATATCTTGAGTAATATACTCAGGGTCAGAAACATTATGTTCACCCCTAGCTCTTCCTTGATCACGGCCAGACATTGCACTTTCTTGAGCCGTCAATTCATGTTTCTGTCTAGTACCTCTACCTCTTCCTCGTCCTCTGCTACGACTTCGTGTCTCTATCACATTTTCTGGATCCTCTCCTTGTATAACATTTCTTCTTCCTTGACCTCTTCTATTATCAGTTGAGGTCCTTTCTGATTGATTGAGATTATCTGCCATTTCTCAGTACGTAACCTTTCTGTCACATTTAAACACACATGATTATTCTCATAATCACAACAATATAATACATTTATCCTCGTGCCCACTTATAACTCAGATTATATCAATTATGTATAATCTACCTTTCTCATAATAGTTTCAGCTATAACATATTCTTATGTTCATAGATCCAGTGAAACCTATTATCTTAACTAAGTCTAAGTATTTCGCAAATACCCAGATCCCTTAAACTAAGGCTCTAATACCAACTGTAACAACCCTCACATCTCCATTACATATAATTCACATCATCATACTCATAATACTCAAAATAGTATTATTACAAAACATGAACTATCAAAGTGTATCTTTAATACATATGCACACAAACTAATATCATCATTCAGACTTTTCCCTTTCCTTTATCTTTCAGAGTACGCTGACCTGCAAAACAGGTTAGTCCAACAATTGAGCGTTAGATCATAAGGTCTAGTGAGTGTATAATCTCAT
>NW_020200739.1:65736-93419 GCF_001531365.2 Cynara cardunculus var. scolymus
GTGTGTACTTTTCTCTTCACAACTCTATATATACATTCAAAGAGAAGGAGGGGTGGTAGGCGGCTCCTCTAGCCGACCTCCCCCCTTTTATATTTAATTAAAATTTTAAATTACTATATAAATACATATATTACTCATATACACACACACCACCATTCATATATACATATATATAACAACTAGAATATTACAGCTCCAAAGTGGGAACTCAGCTAAAAATTACTAATTGTATATCTGCGTATGAAGAGTTCAAGGCTAAAGATGGAGAGAGCCTTGATGATGTTTATGAAAGGCTTACCAGACTGCTTAATGAGTTGACCAAGAACGGAATCTCTAAAACTGTCATAGAGATAAATGTTAAATTCCTTAGCAACTTACAACCAGAGTGGAAACCTTATACTAACCATATCAGATTTAACAAATCTTTATCTGATATCGACATACATGAGGTTTATGAAACACTTAAGCAGAACGAGGAAGAAGTTTTGGAGATCCGAGATTCTAAGAAGAATAAGGAAAAGGAAGTTGCTGATCCTTTAGCCTTTGCATCTGAATAGAAAGGGAAAGCAGATATGGGAAGCAAGTGAAAGAAATCAGCCAGTCAAGCGAATCAGCAAGTGAAAAAAGCAACAGTTCTGATTCAGACTCTGAAATGTCTGAAATCAAACATGCCATGGCGATGCTTACAAAGGCATTCCAAAAAGAGTTTCAGAAACCACCGCACTCAAACAATCAGAAATTTTCTTCTGCCTCAAAATACGAATTTAAAGATAAATTCGGTGAGAAAAAGAAATACGAAGAAAAGAGATTTGAGAAGAAATACGAGTAGAAGCCGGAAGAGAATAAGAAACTTGTCAAAGGCGTAGCTGATGAGCATACAAAGTGCTACAACTGTGGCAAGCTAGGCTATTTCGCTGTAAACTGCAGAAAGCCGGTAATGAGAAATACCGACTATTACAAAAACAAATTTATTCTCTCAAAACAACGAGATGCGGGTAAAACATTGATGGCAGAAGACGATCATTAGTTAAACTTAACTGATGAGGAGGAAGAATCTGAAGCTGTTGCTCGCATATGTTTGATGGCTAGAATTGAAAGTTGTTCCTCAGATGAAGGAGAAGAACAGAGTGCTGAAATGGAAGAAGAGGTATTGGAGAAATCATGCATTAATCAGATGCATAAGATGATGCTTAAACTCCAATCTTTCCAGCAACAATTAAAAACAGAAAAATTGCGTTCAAATAATTTGAAAAAGAATTACAAACGCAAAAAGAAAAATACATCAAATTATTTACTGAAAATGCTGGAAATTTGGACTGGGCTAAAATTTTTGTTATCTGAATCTAAAACATTTAATGAAAAATCCAATATCTTAAAAGCCGAGTTATCTAATTTCAAGGAACGATATAAATCGTTAGAATTAGTTAATGAAGAACTGGTTGTTAAAATAAGTAAGCTTGATTTACAAATAATTCAATTAAATGAAAAACTGAAGTCTAAAGAAGAAATTTTGTATAAGAGAGGGCAGACTGATCAAACAATTTTTCTGAACAAACACTCTGAAACAAGATTCTTTAACCCTCAGGAAGGGTTGGGGTACGAAAATCCAAATTTTTTAGGAAAAATATTATATTATACCCCGACTCTATATAAATTTGAATATCTTAATTGCGGACCTGAGTTTTCAATTAAATTTACAAAATCTTTTGATGAGGTAGAACAACAAGAAGATTTTAACCGTCAAAGAAAAGACAAAATACAGGTTTCGTTTGATTATAAAAACTTAAATGATAGCTACAAAAATCAAGACTCTATACTTTCAACTGATTATTTTCACAGCTATTCTAAAGCAGAGCTTGAATCTAAACCTGCTGAACCAAAGTTTTATACTCCAACTTTAATTTTAGAAAAACAAGTGGTTCAGCTGGAAAAGGTTTTAAATGAAGAACGACTTTCATTTAATAAACAAAAACAAGAATTTTTAAATAAAATTGAAGATTTACAAAATGCTAAACTAAAAACGGAACATGTTGAGTTTGAGTATTTCTCGTGTAATAAATCTTTAAGTGAATCTTCTGATTCAGAAGAAATAAATATTTCAAATGAAGAAATTAATTTTTCAGATATCTTGAATTCAGAAGTCTGTTTGGACAATGAGATTGATCAATTCGACTTTTCAAAAAAACTACCCAGTCATGAAGATTTCCTTGTTAAAAATGAAATGACTGAGGACTCTGACTTAACTTCAGATTTAGAAAAGAATTTTAATGAAAAACCTGTTTCCGAGGATTTGTATTATAAAAAGATTAAAATTAAAAAGAATTCGAGGAAATAGAAGAAGCTTATTAATAAGAAAATTAAACATAAAGTTCATCATTCATTTAAATCGGATGATTTTATTTTTCCTGTTTCAGATAACGCGTTGAAGTTTAAGAAAGTTTGGAGGGTAAAAGAAGAAAAAAAATCTTCAACTCGACAGAAGAAGAATAATTTTACTAAGTCTGTATTAAATAATTCGACATTGAATAATTATGTAAAAAGATATTCAGTAGATGAATTGTTTGATATTAGAAATGGTAAAAATAATTGTTCTTCGTGTGGATTGAATGAATTACTTAAGTCTTTTACTTCTTTTAAGCCTTATCATTTCATTCATTCTGCTTTAACTGCTTTATCTAAAAAATTTCATTTTAAAGAACGTTGGTTTGGTACTTACAATATACCACCAACGAGATCTGAGCTTAAAGGACCCAAACTAAAATGGGTACCAAAACCCAATTGATTCACTTTTGCAGGTTAACCGGCATGTGTGGTTCTTAGACTCCGGATGTTCTAAGCACATGACTGGTAGAACAGATTTATTTTCTAACTATGTTGAATCTTTTAGAGGTACGGTAAGGTTCGGAAACGATCAATACGCACCTATCCTTGGATATGGTGCCGTAATTTCTGGGAATTTAATAATAAAGAAAGCGTCGTATGTCGAAGGACTTGGACATAATCTTTTTAGCATATGTCAATTTTGTGATAAGAATTTAGAAGTCTGTTTTAAAGCTAACCAGTGCAGCATCCGAACAATTGACGGTAAGGAGCTTTTAGCTGGAATCAGAAGATCAAATCTCTACACAATTGACCTATCCAACACACAAGTAGATACAGTCGTCTGCTTGATATCCAAGGCATCCTTGAAGCAGAATCTGCTATGGCATCGGCGTCTTTCTCATTTAAACTTCAAATATATGAACAAGTTGGTTCGTGACAACTTAGTGAAAGGCATCCCAGACCTAAAGTTTCATAAAGATCATGTATGCAGTATATGTGAGATGAGCAAACTGAAGAAAGCTTCACCTAAGCTGAAGACAGAGTTCAACACCGAACGTCCTCTACATTTACTCCATATGGATCTATGCGATCCTATGCGAGTCCAAAGCATTAACGGAAAGAAATATTTGTTGTTCATAGTCGATGACTACTCGAGATATACCTGGGTTCATTTTCTGAGGTCAAAGGATGAAGCGGCTGAGACAATTATTTCTTTCTTGAAGACAGTTCAAAACAATCTGCAACTGTCAGTTCAGAAAAACAGAACTGACAACGAAACCGAATTCAAGAATAATATACTCGGCTCATTCCTCGAATCCATTGGTATCACACATACGTTCTCGGCAGCCCGGACACCACAACAAAATGGTGTCGTTGAGCGAAAGAACAAAACATTGGTGGAAGCGGCACATACATTACTTACCTGCTTAAAGCTTCCATTATTCCTATGGGCTGAAGCAGTGGTGACTGCTTGTTTTACCCAGAACCGATCCCTCCTTCACAAAAGGTTTGGTAAAACTCCGTATGAGATAATAAACAAAAGAATACTTAATATCAAAATCTATCGAGTTTTTGGTTGCAGGTGTTTTATTTTAAATAACAAAGAGGACAGAGGGAAATTCGCTGCAAAAGCTGATGAAGCGGTCTTCGTAGGCTATTCAAAAACGCCTGCTGCATATAGGGTCTACAACAAGAGGACTAAAATCATCAATGATGGCGTGAACGTATCTTTAGATGAAGTCATTGAAGTGGCTTCTGAACAATTCAGTTCAGGACCCGGGCTGATAATTAATACTACAAGGAAAACTGATAAACCTGAGTCTTCAAATTCTGATAATACTGATTTAGATTCATTGTTTGAGAACTTTAATGAAGAATATTTTGAAAATAAATCTAATCAGTCTAATGATTTGTCCAAGAATATATAGACTGAACAACAGTTATCTGGTCCATCTCCTGATGTTCCAGTAACTGAAACTGAAGAAGAAACGGAAGTAGTTGATGAAGAAATAGAGATGGAAACTCCTGAAGGTCCAGTTCAACGTGAAGAGGGTGAAAATTCTGCATTGCAAGAGGTATCGGTCGTACAAGATGAAAATACCCTACCTCAGGCAGATATTAAGCCTACTCCAGTTTCAAATATAGAACCTTCACCTGAACCTGTTCCGATAAACTCCCCAAATACCTATACTGATCAAAACTCAGATCAAAGCTCCTATGTTCCCCTACCTCATAGCAAGAAGTGGACCAGAAATCACCCAATACATCAAGTTATTGGTGATCCATTAGCACCTATTCGTACACGGTCTGCGACAGCTAGTGAGTGTCTATACTCCACGTTCTTGAGTAATATTGAACCAACTAAGGTATCTGAAGCCTTAGCTGATCCGGATTGGATACTCACAATGCAAGAGGAGCTGAACCAGTTTGAATCACTCAAAGTCTGGAGATTGGTACCTCGTCCCAACAATAAGACGATCATCGGTACAAAATGGGTATTCAAGAACAAAAAGGATGAAGACGGCGTTGTCGCCAAAAATAAGGCCCGACTCGTCGCTAAAGGATACAATCAACAAGAAGGCGTTGACTGCAACGAAACTTTTGCCCCGGTAGCAAGGATTGAAGCAATACAGATGTTTCTGGCGTACGCGGCACACAAGAAGTTTACAGTGTACCAGATGGACATTAAGACAACATTCTTGTATGACCTTCTCAAGGAAGAAGTCTACGTAGCTGAACCAGAAGGTTTTGTGGATCAGTCAAAGCCGGATCATGTTTACATTCTCGACCGAGCTCTTTATGGTCTTAAATAAGCTCTGAGAGCCTGGTATGACATCTTATCAGAGTTTCTGGTAAAGTCAAGCTTCTCAAAAGGTAATATTGACACAACCCTTTTCATTAAAAAAGAAAAGTCAAATATAATTTTGATACAAATTTATGTAGATGACATTATATTTGGATCTACGAACCCAAAATACTGCAAAAACTTTTCTGCCTTAATGGTTTCGTGTTTTAAAATGAGCATGATGGGTGARATGAACTTCTTTTTAGGTCTTCAAGTAAAACAATTATCTTCGGGTATCTTTATCTGTTAAACAAAATATATTTTTGATATCCTGAAGAAATTTAATATGGAAAATTGTTCATCTACCAAAACACCTATGGCTCATGGAACGAAAATACATGCTGATCCGTCTGGAAAAGCTGTAGGTCAGAAAACATACCGAGGAATGATTGGTTCTTTAATGTGTTTGACGTCTTGTAAACTGGATATTATGTTTTCAACACATATTTGTGCCAGATATTAGGCTAATCCAAGGGAGTCCCATTTAAGTGCCGTTAAGCGCATTTTTCGTTATCTAAAAGAGACTGCTAATCTTGGACTCTGGTATCCCAAGGGTACTAGTTTTGAACTGACAGCTTACTCAGATGCAGACTATGCAGGCTGTATGTTGGACATGAAAAGCACTTCAGGACATCTACAATTTTTGGGAGACAAATTAGTCAGCTGGGCATCAAAGAAACAGAATTGTGTATCCATATCCACTGCCGAAGCAGAATATGTAGCTGCCGCGAGCTGTTGTTCTCAAGTTTTATGGATGCAGATACAGCTCAGAGACTACGGGTTTTATTTTAACAAAATTCTCATTTATAGTGATTCTAAAAGTGCAATCGCTATTTCCTGTAATCCTGTTCAACAAACAAAGACCAAACATATAGATATCTGGTATCATTTCATTAAAGATCATGTAAAAAAAGGAACTATTGAACTGTATTTTGTAAATGCAAAATTTCAATTAGCTGACTTATTTACGAAAGATTTAGATGAAAAACGCTTTAGCTTTCTTGTATCTAAGTTTGGTATGCTTAATTTGAAAATTTGAATTTTTATTAAAAACAGTTCAATTTATTGAATTATATTTAATTCAAATTCATTTGGTCAATATCTGTATTTTTAAATACAAGTCAGTGTTTCAATTTTTTCTATCTGATTTTAAATTTCTTGATCGTGGAAATATATATTTGAGAGGGAATGTGGATCTTTATCTGTATTTTTATCTAATCATAATTTGAGTTGGAGTGATTTTATCTATATGAACTAACAGTTTAAATTTTTCTTACAAGTTTTTAAACATTATCTAATTTTTTGAAAGATGTAGAGTTTAAAAATATTAGTGATTGACCGATTTAGACTAATCCGGACAACACTTGTCCAATTTATTGCAAATCCGGACAACGTAGTGTCCAATTTAGACTAATCCGGACAAAAGACTATATGATAAACTCTTATCCAGTTAAGGTTAGATATGTTTTACAATGAGTTGAGCGCATTTCTAAATCGCTTGGTTGATTTGAGCGGATTGCTAAATCGCTTATGTCATTTGTGCATTTCAAGTGTTTAAATCGCTTATTCGTTGAGCAATTTAACTCCTTTGTTGAGCGATTTAATTCCTTCGTTGAGCGATTTAATTCCTTCTTTAAGCGATTTATTGATAAATCGATTGATCCTTGTATGATTTATTCCTAGATCGATCGACACTTGAGCGGTTTATTCTTAAATCGGATAACTCTTGACCGGTGTTCTTCTAAATCGCCTATGCCTTGAGCGATTTATTGTCCGGATTATCACTTAGTTGTTTCACATTCTCTAAATCGGACACAACTTGTCCGATTTATCCTAATCCGAATAAGCCTTGAACTGTTTAGAATTTAAACGGTTTTTGACTTTGACTATAAATACTCGATTCATTTTTACTTCTCATTTTTTACATTTACCATAAATCGCCTGTCACTGTTCAATCATCGTCTCCGGTTGACTCATTCCTGTTAAATCGTTCAAGATTCATCGTACTTTACTCGAATAACTCTATTTCTTCTCATTCTTAAAAGGTTTATACTCTATATTGATAATCTTGGTCTATGATTTGAATATATTGGACTGGTATAATCTGTGACTATTTTGAGAATCATAATAATTTTTGAATCTGGATCAAAAAAATTTGGACTGGTAAATCGATTGAATCCTAAAAAAAATTAAAGCCTATATAATCGATTCTAATCAAAATGGTTTAAGGTTAATATGTTGTTTCAGCTTTGACCGATTTAGTTTTAGGATTATTTTAGGTATAGGTTTTACTGTTTTGTTCGACTTAGTGATCTTAAGTCTTGGCCGGATTATTCACCGGAGAAGGTGACCGGAGTTTACTCTGATCAACCTTAATCCGGTTGATAATGTTGTCCAGTTTAGTTTTTTGACTTGGCATTTTTTTTGTTTTCTTGATTGACCGGATTAGTAATCCGGTTGATTATGTTTTGTTTTAATTTTTTTAAGTGTTTTTTTTAGTTTTAGTTTTATTAACATTTTTTTAGATAATTTTTTTTTAATTTTTTTTAGTCACAATTTTTTAGATTTTTTTTTTCTTTTTATAGTTAATTTTTTTTAGTTTTGGTTAAATTTTAGTTTTGTTAAAAAAAATTAGTATTTTTTTTAAGTCTTGATTTTTTTTTAGTTTTTCAATTTCCTTTAATTCTTTTTTAGTTTGATTTAGAGAAATTCGCTTTGTACTATTAATTCGGGATCTAATATTTTGGACATTTTACAGGTAAATGACGGATTTACAGCATCAGTCTGACGAGGGATCTCATATTTCTTCAGTCAGGTCTGACAACCTAAATAACCCTGCCCAACCATTAAACCAACCTATACCCGAAGAAACTTTATTCCCACAATGCCAACATCTCGAAATCAAACCGAATAACCATTCATTTTGCTTCGATATGCCTGCCGAATATCAAATAATCCCAGAAATCTTTCGCGGACACCCAATTTCCTATTCCCTTTCTGCCCACACACCAGTTCCCATGATATATCTACAGCAGTTCTGGAATACACTTACATTGGCCAAAGACGGAGAAACATTCTATTTCGAAGGAAGCGTAGACGAGTATGTCAGTTGATTGACATTAAAAAGACTTCGAAGAATATTACGCCTTCCTGGACCGGGCTCCACAGGCTTTGAAACGCTTGTAACAGATGACGAACTTTGCCGTGACATCAAACAATTAGGATACTCGCAAGAGTTGACTAACCCGTTTCAATTCAAACGGCGTTTTCTACCGTCGATCTGGCATCTCCTATTCTCAATCCTCAACAGATGCCTAACGTCAAAAACTGCGGGAATCAAAACGTGCAGCAGTTCGTTCTTCCATGGGATCGTATTTATGCGCAAGTATGATTATGCGCTCATAATATGGACTGAACTGGTGAAGCTCGTTAATGCTAAAAGATTTCCATCTAAAGCCAGAAAGTTCGTGCCTTTTCAACGGTTTCTGCAACTTTTCATAAAAGCCATGATGAACTCAAACGAAGACATCCCGGCCAAAGCTAACAGTGAAATGGGGCCGACGTTTGTCATGTCTAGAATTCGGCAAAATACCGAAGTTGAAGATCTGGACTCAATCATGGAGATTCCACCCGAGCTATTTGCCTTCGCTGATCAGAGGGCTCAGTGTGTTATAGATTATAGACGAGTGATAGATCCTATAGTTTAGCCATAATCGGTTGAACTTACCCCGGGATCACCCCATGCCTCAGTTGAGAGAGAGGTTATCGCTGTAGGTGAGAGTGTTCAGGAACACGGGTTACCTGAACAGGGCTGTGAGTTGAGGGAAAATGTAACTAAGAGGGGTGACGAGGAGCGGGGAGCCTCTGATCAGCATAGTACTTCATCAGATATACATCATCGACTTCGTCAAGTTCGGAAGATATAATATCCGACAATCAGGCAACTCTGGGTGATGACGATGACAATGACAATGATGATGATGATGCTGACAACCCTGCTCAACCGATTCTTTCTCAGAATATTCAAATAGAAGCAGTGGTTGATATTATTGATGAGATCTTTCCAGAGTTTGAAGCTCCACAGACTTGTCCAAGTCTGCATTCTCTATCGTTTAATGTTGATGATTTTGGAGCTAGACATGATGACTATGATCGTATGCTGGAAGACTTGTCAGATACTCCAGTAAAAGGAGGAGATGAGGGAGCTGAAGTTGAAAATGCTGAGGGCTTTAGTGGAAGGGAAGCAGAAAAATGTGGTGAGTGTGAGAGTGGAGCACAAAATCAAGATCAAGCTTCTTTCCTAGCTGAAACACATAGCCGGGCACTCACATCTGCTTTCGACATTCATCCGTTGAATGTTGATATTGAAGAAGACATAGCTAGCCCAACTATGCACTTGCACACCCAACCCAACCACTCAACTGGTTCTCAACAACCAGCTATTTCATTTTAACACGGGGACTTAGCACATATGCTATCTACTTCTCACTTGGAGAATATAGATATTGGAACAAGTAGGCCATGCCCTAGCCTACGATTTCGATTCTGTGCACCTCGAGTCTAGAGCATCTGTTGCTCCCATTGCGGTTCTTAGTGAACTCGTCGGAACGACCAGAGTGGTGTCAATTGACTTTCCATAAGGACCGGTCGGAAGTCCTACCAGTGCTACAACTTTTCCAACACTAAACGTAGGCATAACAGTTTACTCAACTGTTGTCTCAACTGGTAATCTAAGTGATCCAAGAGTTATTTTACCAGACTTTGTGTCAAGGGAATATTTGGACGATGCCCTAAAGGCTGTTCAAGACAACATGGATGCTCAGATTGCTAGTCTCAAAAGGTTATTGAAGGGGAAGGAGCAAGTAGAAGAAGATCAACCATCTGCGCCATCACCACCGCCTGTACCTGAGCCTCCCACGGTACAAGAGCAATTGGTGGACGGACTTAAATCCTTGTTATACGCTAAACTGATGTCATCCCAAAATCCTGATGCGGAAGATGCAGATTTGTTTGGGCTTCTTAGACAACAAGTTGATGAAAACCCCACAGTTCGAGCCTCAGAGTTTTTGACATTTCAGGATGTGGTTGCTTCTAGCTTCTCTAAAGTTAGTAAGTTAATCACATCAAACACTCAAGTTCTTAAAAGCTCAATTGATGCCCTTTCTGAATGGGTATTTATCCTAGAAGAGACCTGCCGAGCTCAGGCCACCTCACTCAAAAGAAGGCATGATGATCCAGAAGATCCTGATCATCATGAGGGGGAGAGAAAAAGACAAAGGGTGGCTGAGTCGTCTGCTCATGCTCTAAGTGTTGAAAGAGAGCCATCTACTCAAGACGTTAATGTAGAAAGTTGTGTTCCTGAGTCTTCAAGGGAAAGAACTACCGAGCCGATCATTGTGGAAGATAATGAAGTATTGGAGACAAATCCATCCATCGAGCCAATGGTTGAAAAGCCTGCGGACTCCACGGTAGGAACAAGGTTGTTATTGGATTTGTCTACCAATGTCAGATTTAATGATGTTTGCTACGGAACTGGGTGGAGAACAGGATTTCGGTGATGATATAGATAGCATTGACGAATGATCAGGGTTATACTTTGACTTTGAAACTAACATCAATGAAGAAGACCCAGTATTCCCATTTCAAGGGTGATCGTCAGACATTGTCTGAACTCTCCATTATGGTTGAAGCTGCTGCATCCGATGCTCCAAGAGTGGCATTTGATCCAACCGAGATATTTACAAGGAATTATGTGCCATTTGCAATTCGATCTAACTTTTCGGGCTATGACAGGGCAAGAATCAGAGAGCCGTATCTTGAAGACATCTGTTTTGGCATCTTCCTCCGGCATCGCAAAGCTCTAAATGCTGATAAGATTCTTGGTATCGACAAGGAAACCAAAGAATATCGTTTGGAGTACAAGCACTTCCTCAAAGCCAAGCGTCTCCCGATAAGTCAAGTTCGGACCAAACATCAAGTTGTGTCAATTAAATAAATTGATGCTCAAAGACTTCTTAGAGTCTGGTATCCGGTATTCACTGTGACACGACAAGATGGTAAGGTCTGTGTGTTTAGTGAAGCTGACTTCTCAAAATTGTATTTAGAAGATCTGGAGCATATGTATCACGAAATCCGGAATATGACAAACAGAAAAGAAGGAGTTCTTGTGGCTCTTAATGCGATCAAAAGGTTTATGCGCAGTCACGTCAAAGTTTCTATGGTTATTGATGTCCAAATGGGACTTGAAGATAATCAGAGAATTATTAATTTGAAGAGACATGATCAAGAGCTGGAAGACATTGAAGCTTATCCGTTCTACATGATTCTTGAACAACCTAAAGTTCGGGGTGATATACGATGCTGAGGGTCGGATAAAGAAGTTCATGAGGTTTAGTAAGCTGAATTTTTTTTCAGATGGAACTATTCGAATGGTGAGACGGGCGCTGGATACGAGGAGAGTTAATAATGATAAAGCTGCAGAGTCGGAGAGGATGAGTCTGAAGGAAAGGTACTTGCTGATTAATGTCTTGAATTTGCTTGAAGAAAAATTGCAATATCATAATGCACTGAGGAGGCTGGAGAAACTGCTCGGACTCAGAAAGACAAGATTTACAAGAGTTCGAACTTGAATCCAAAGGGGGAKATTGTTGGGTTCAAGTATGTGCGTTAATGTTGTATTCAAGTTCTCCTTTTATAATGCTTTGTAATAGTTAGGCTTTAATGCTTTTCTTAGTATAAATAATTATTAGCTTTGTAATTGTAATTAGTTTTTAGAAATTAATCTGATTAGAGAAGTAATCCTTGTAAGAAAACTCTCTCAAGAAATACATTAGGGATTTGGTGAAAATTCTCTCTATTCTTGTTCTTGATCTTCATCTAGAATATTGTTTCTAATCTTGTATGATTTGAACATTTCAAAATGTTTCAGTTAAGCTCAAAAATCAAAAATTAAAAAATAAAGGAAACATTTTAAGCACGGGTTCTAAACTGAGTGTTTAGAAACCACACTCGGTAAAGCACGGGTCCAAAACTGAATTGTTCAGAAGCGTTTGTTGGACAATGTACAACTCCCCTTGCATTAGTATATCAAAGAAATGATATTCTGATCAGCACAAACTTGACACACCTGCAAAACCAGATTAAATACATTTTGGTACCCAAATGAATTTGGGTCCTATTTTGTTAGTATCGGGCAGGGGTATGTTGTAAATTCCAAACCATCTATTTCTATTAAATATCTTCTTTTTAGCACTTTGAACAGGATGATCAGAAATAAAATATGATCCATACCGGTTATTGTGATCATACCTGTTCTTACCTTTCCAATCTTTCTGATATCTGTTGTCTGTACTCCATCTGTTGTATGTCTTCTTGTTTACAAAATATGTTGATTTGTATGTGGAACACATGATTATTCTATTGCTAAGATGAATCAAATCAGTATTGGATTTCACAAAACAAGGAAGATTATTAGAAACAACAGGAGTACATGATGAAACAGATTTAGATTTACTAACCCAAATGCTTTTGATCTTAGAAGAATAATTGGGTGATCCGATAACATACCGTTGATAATACTAATTAGAAGAACGATAATAGTTCTTAGAAACAGTTGATTTAGGGCTGCTTGAATAACTGTTCGATTTGGAACAGTCATAGAAACTGGTTTTACACTGAGTAGGAGAACCAATTGAGCTTTGAGCACTAGAAAAGTCTTTGAGTTTCTGTAAAAGCTGGTCTCTTTCAACAATAACTAAATCAAACTTAATTTTAAGTTCTGTTCTCATCTTCAGCTCAGTTTCATGGTTTGTCTTCAGATCAGACAATTTGCTTGTTTAAAAAAATTGCTTCTTCCCAGATTATTATTTTTTTTCTTACGACACGAGAATTAAATCCGGATTCTTGTATTTTTCCAACAAAATAGAAATCCGCGTTTGAGTTCGAATGGGAAGTTGAATTCGATATTGGTGCTAGTGACGATATTGATGCTAGTGACGATATCCTTGATATGGAGCTGAGTAACTCCGGGTATAGCAGTAAAAGCAGTATCCAGGAGTTTACCTTCTAACTTCTTCTGAAACATTTGAACCTTCCTTTTCTGATTTATTAACTCTCTTTTCTCTTCATCTAAGCTGCTCTTTTCAATCTCAGAAGCAATGTCAAGCCACTTTTTCTTATTAGCAAGCTCTTTAGCAATAGTTGTATGTTTCTTTATAGTATTCCACTTATCAAGAGCAAATTGGTTCATATCTTCATCTAAAGCCTTCTGCTTTAGAGCAATGCTGTCTGATAATTTCTGTATTTGGCTCTTACACTCTTCTGTGATGTCTTTCTTTTCTTTATCATTCTTGGCACGTTCCAAGATGTTCAGCTGCTCAAAATCCAATTTTTGCTTTAACAACATTTTTGCGTTCAACTCTAGGGAGTATCTTATTCTCATAAGATACACGTTCAGCTCCAAATTTTCTTTCTAGTTCAATCACCCTCTTCTTCTCTTTCTCAAGTTTCTTCCTCTCAACATTCATACTATTCTCAACTTCTATAACCTTCTCTTTTTCTAGTTCCAATAATTTCCTTATCTCAATCAAATCATTCTCATATTTATGAATTTTCTCAGTGAAGTCCTCAGTATTTGTAATTTTTCTCCCAGAAGAGTTCCTTTCAGCATTTAGTTCAGTTTGAACTTTTTGGAGTTTATTGAACAAATCTTTATTAGACTTACTACATGTTTTTAACTCTTCTTCACACTCTTTTCTGACATCATTCAAAGATTTTTGAAGTTTATTAATCTGATACTTGAAATCATTCTCAACTCTATCTAATGCTACTTTATGATCTTTTTGTAAATTTGCAATAAATTCCACATTAGCATAATTCTCAGAAAACATGTTTATGTATTTTTCTTTATAGTCCACTATGCTCTTCTCCAGCTTGGAAATCTGAGCTCTCAACTCTTTATTCTCCTTCTCTAGAAAAGCTACCATTAAGAAAATCAAGATTGATCAAATAGAGAATCTATGCAGTTCAAGAAATTGATCAAAGAAATACACTCTAAAAATATTACACAATCACTTTTAAAAAATTTCAATTCACACAATTTCTGGAAAATCAATCTAAAAAAAATTATTTTAAAGATTAAGCAAAGCTCAAACAAATCAGGTAGTGAAAAATGTCTAAATCGCTCAAGATGTGCCTAAGCTCAAAAACTATGCTCAAGCCTAACTCAAACGCTCAAAACAATATCGAAGTCACTCAATTTAAGCTCTAAATAGCTCACCAAACTAAGCTCTAAATTTCTCACCAAACTGCCTCTTAATCTGCTCAAGACAAGCTCTAAATCGCTTCCCAAAATAAGCTCTAAATTGCTCAAAACACTCCCTTAAACCGCTTAATACTAACTTTTAATTGCTCAACATACTACCTAAATTGCTCACCACTAAACTTAAGTCTCAAGATAGTTGTGCGATGAAGACATTAACTCGTTCAAGAGGTGACCGATAACAAGCTTAAATCGCTCAATGCCTTGCCATAAGCCAGTCAACTCCACTCAAATGGGTGTCCAAGAAACCTGCCAAATCCGCTCAAGTCTTAGGCTAAATCGCTCACACTAAATCTAAACCGCTCAATGAAGAACTAAGTCTCTTACCACTAACTGCCTAACTCACTTAACATAGGCTCTAAATCGCTCACCTCACTAGTTGTTATCCGGTCAAGTCCGCTCACTGCATGGAGTATATATCGCTCACTAGAAGAAATAAAATGATCACCAAACTAAGTACTTAAATCGCATACCTCATGAATCCTAATCCTCTCAAGTCCGCTCACAACAAAAAATAAAATGCTCACCACTCAAGTTAAATCGCTCACTGCATGCTTTAAATCGCTCAAGCCATGAAACTAAACCGATCAAAGAATGAAACTAAATCGCTCAATGCATGATCTTAAGTCGCTCAAGTCTGCTCACTACAAGAAATAAATCGCTCAAAGTGTGAGCTAAATCGCCCAACACAATGAATAAATCGCACAAGACTAACTCTAAATCCAGTCAAGTTAGCTCAAATGGTGGTTTAAATCGCTCAACATACTATCTTAATCCGCTCAAAGCTAAGATGTAAATCGCTCAAGATATTGAATCAAGGCAGTTTCTTAATACGGTAAACATAATGAAAAGAGCCAAGTGATTTAAGAAAAACATGTTCCAATAAAAAAATCCATTCAGACTTAGATCATACTAACACACAAACACAAAATTTATCAAAACCTCATACAAAAATGGATCAAATTCTACCTTGTAGATGAATTTTCATAAGAACATGAAGAACATCAAAATTCATAAATGTCACACCCCGTTAAAGCGAAAACACAAGATGTAACAGGTAAGCGTGTCACAGCAACATATAATAATAACATCATAAGTTTTACAAGATTACATCCATAACCAAGTTGGTGTTTGAATACTTCAAAACAAAGTTTACAAAATACACAAAATCATTTTTGTTACAAATATGCTCCAAAAACTTCAATTCTTTACTTATTTCCTGAAAAGCATGAAATATAAAACAACGTCAACTACAAGGAGTTGGTGAGTTCACAAATTTTCATATGCACAAAACATTACAATGCATAAATCATTTCTTGGAAACTTATACATAACTTTTGCACATAGTAAATGTAAATTATTAACGATATTTAAAAAAAAACTTGAGATGCTACTGAGCCTTACTTGACCAATGTGCCCCATTATTTTACGAACGACCATAAGTAGCCTGTATACTCACTTAGGTCCCACAGTTCGTAGCAATACTTATTCAGCAGTGGTCCAAATTCCACATGATTAGACTAATAAAACGTAGGTAATGTGCACCCCTTTCTGGGTGGGACTGTCAACACAATAGCGGCTATCCACAAATACCACGGCTCGGTGACGTGCCCGAGTTAACATGTAGCGTTTACGGACGGGGACTTTATTTGGAAATATCCTCTCAAGTACATCAATTTATCATTTATATCATAGTGCAAAAATAGTCAATATTTCATGACATAAATAACTCTAGACTAAACAGTTCGTTAGTCCAACGATTTTAAACAACAATATAGTTTGCATAACTTCATGCTTTCCCCCCAGTTTAAATAAACAAAAAGCAGTAAAAGTGGGATCGTGAAAACTCACTAGTTTGCTGTTTTGAATATCTAATAGCTTGACAATGCTTGGAGCTCTAATCGTCCACCCTAGACTTTCCTAAACAGTCCAACATCCAGAAATTAGATAATCTATAGGTTCTCGATAAAGATAAAGTAAAGTATGTCTTATGTAATGCATTGAGTTTTCATTAATTAAAGTTGATACTTATATCATTTGCTCTTTGAAATAGTCCAATATTTTATATCCAAGTCTTCAACACATGAAAAAAAAACACTTGGACAGAATATAAATTATGTTTCTGGAATTTTTGATCTTACATGTCACTATCAAAAGGAACATTCCACAAATCATTTTGTGTCCAAATTTTTATACCATCATAGCTACTGTTTTAGGTAACTTCAGTCCAAATTTCATACATTTTGGAACTGCTTTAGTCTTTCAAATGTCCAACTCATTTTGATATATCAAAATAATCTGGACAGATTGCATTCTGTCAAATTTGAGATCAAATGGAAGGCCTAAACTTAATATTTTTCAATGATTCCAATTGGATCGTAAACTTAACTCATTAACTCAACTTCTAGAAGAAGAATTACACAATTTCATTAATTTTTGAGAGAATTATGCTATTTTGAACAGACATGAATGTTTCTGTCCAACAGCATCATTTAGCACCAGAGTTTTATATTAAGCAATTGAATGCCCAAAACTCAATATTTTCGAATGAAATCAAAAACAGTAGAACAACAGCTCACCACAGCAAACTTCAGAAGAAAAATCAAATATTTTGAATAAGTTTTGAAGGGGCTATGTATTTTCAAAGTAGGAGTCACCTACTGTTGAAGATACTGTTGCGAACCTAATTTGTTTTAAACGATTGAAGGGTCAAAACTTCTTCATTTAACATGATTCCAGTTGAAAAAGAATCATAACTCATCAAGGTACGTTTTAGAAGAAAAAATCAGAACATTTGGACTTTTATTTTGAAAGATACAGTCGACACAAGAGCTAACAGAATCTGTCAGTTTTCAAAATACATCTTTTAATGATTAAATTCSACATGCAATGTGGTTTTATCCTACTTTCTTAGAGTTCTAAGTTCGTGGATCATAGATTATCATCATTTTGAAGACATTTTCATRTCTTTGATGTATAATYTCYCCTTTTGAATTCTCCAAAAAATTTAATTACAAAATCAAGAAGGTGTAGAAAATGAGAATCTTTGTTATACAAATGTAAGATAAATAGTCTATTACCTTTTGCTTGAAATCTTGAATATTCTCCAAGATTGACAGATTTTTAATGTTATTTGAAGATGAAATCGGCTGGAAGGGTATGGTTTAGAGAGAGAGAGGTTAGTGAGAGGAAATGTTTATGCAAAATGAGGATGAAAAATGGGAGTTTTCAAAGAATATGGAGTATTATATGTGGGTTTAAAGAAAGAAAATGGGCTGGCCTTATTAGAGCCCAAATCCATACTTGTTTATTTTTATTTTTATTAAAATAAGGCCCATTTAAAGTAAAACATAAATATAATTGTCAAATACTGATAAAATATCAGAATTAGGTCAAAATTTCAATTTTTTGTAAAATTATTTGGACATTCAATTAAAACTTTTTATAATTTAATTTGGATTTTTATAATATCAATATGACTAGATCCTAATATAATTCTTAAATTTAAAAATCCTATAAGGTGCTAACCAGACGCCCAAAAATAACGGATGTCACAGTCTCCTCATCCTAGAAAAATTTCGTCCCGAAATTTCGTACGTCAGTCCTTAACTTTGGACTCATTTGAGAACAAGTGGGGATACTTATTTTTCATAAAATCTTCTCTTTCCCACGTGTACTCCGGTCCATGCTTTGAAGTCCAATGAACTTTTACAATTGGATGTTGCTACGCCTCAACTGCTTAATTTCTCTATCCATGATTTCTATGTGATTTTCAACGAAGTGCAGGTGATCGTTAATTTGCACGTCTTCCAATGGCATAACCAATGTTTCATCTGTTAAGCACCTTTTGAGGTTTGATACATGAAATGYATCGTGAATAGCGCTTAATTCTGGTGGTAAATTTAACTTGTATGCCACTGGCCCAATTCTCTCAGTTATTTAAAAGGGACCAATATATCGGGGACCCAATTTGCCTCTTTTTTCAAAGCGCATTATTCCTTTCCATGGTGAGACTTTTAAAAATACTTTATCCCCTTTTTGGAATTCTAATGGTCTCCTCCGATTTTCGGCATAGCTTTTCTGACGATCTCTTGCAGCCTTGAGTCGATCCTTGATTATTACAATCTTATCAATGGTTTCTTGGACAACATCAGGTCTAGTTATTTATCGATCGCCAATTTCTAACCAACTGAGTGGGGATCTGCACATACGTCCATATAAGGCTTCAGGCTTCATAGGGCGCACACTGGATACTGGCATGGTAACTGTTATTGTACGCAAATTCACCTAACGGAAGATGCGTATCCCAGCTTCCACCAAAATCTATAATGCATGCGCGCAACATGTCTTCTAGTGTTTGGATTGTTCTTTCTGTCTGCCCATCAGTTTGGGGGTGGTACGATGTACTTAGATCTAGTCGTGTACCCAACCCTTGCTGAAGTGACTGCCAAAATCTTGACGTAAATCGACTGTCTCTATCTGAGAGAATGAAATGAGGAACTCCATGTCTGGTTATAATTTCATTTATATAAATTTGAGCCAGTTTTTCCATCTTATAATCTTCTCGGATTGGTAAGAAATGAGCAGATTTTGTCAGTCGATCTACAATTACCCAAATGGCATCATGCCCCTTTCCAGTCCTGGGTAATTTAGTTATGAAGTCCATTGATATTTGTTCCCACTTTCATTGGGGAATCTCAGGTTGCTGAAGCAGATCAGAACGTTTTTGATGTTCGGCCTTGACCATTGCACAAGTTAAGCACTTATTTACATACAGGGCAATGTCTTTCTTCATTCCAGGCCACCAATAATGTTCCCTTAAATCCTTATACATCTTATCTGCTCCTGGGTGAATTGAATATTTTGATCGATGAGCTTCGTTCAAAATTATTGATCTAAGATTGCCAATCTTAGGTATCCAAACCCTATTTCCCAAGTAATTCACTCCGTCAGATTTCAATTGAAACTTAGTGTCTATGTGGTGGAAAGTCTCATTCATCAAATTCTATTTCTTTAATGCTTCTTTTTGATCTTTGAGAATTTTTTTCTTTCAAAGTTGTGTTTACTAATACTCCCAAAGCTCACACTCTTGTTGGTTTCTCCCTTTCCTTTCTACTCAAAGCATCGGCTACTACATTAGCTTTGCCTGGATGGTACTTAATTTCACAGTCGTAATCACTAAGCAGTTCCACCCATCTTCTTTGTCTCATATTCAACATTTTCTGATTGAGGATATGTTGAAGGCTTTTGTGATCAGTTAATATAGTGCACTTGGTACCATAAAGGTAATGTCTCCAAATCTTCAGTGCAAATACTACAGCTCCTAATTCTAGGTCATGCGTAGTATAATTCTTCTCGTGCACTTTGAGTTGTTTTGAAGCATATGCAATAACCTTATCTCTTTGCATTAGTACGCATCCTAAACCTTGATGTGATGTGTCACAATAGACCACAAAGTTTTCCGAACCCTCTGGTAAAGATAAAATAGGTGCATTACATAGTCTGTGCTTAAGGGTCTCGAATGCTTCTTCCTGTTTCTCTCTCCAAACAAACTTCTTGTCTTTCTGAGTTAAAGCTGTGAGTGGTTGCACAATTTTTGAAAAATTCGCAATGAATCGCCGATAATAGCTTGCTAAACCAAGAAATTGTCGAATCTCTGTCGGGGTTCTCGAGGTTTCCCATTTCTTAATGGCCTCAATTTTTGTAGGGTCTACATGAATCCCTTTTTCATTAACCACATGACCAAGAAATTGTACATCACGAATCCAGAATTCGCATTCGGAGAATTTTGCATATAATTTCTGGTCCCTAAGTAGCTCTAATATCAATATTAGGTGATGCTCATGATCCTTTTTGCTTCATGAATAAATTAGTATGTCATCTATGAAGATGATTATGAATTTATCTAGGTATGGTCTGCAAACCCTATTCATTAGATCCATAAAGACAGCCGGTGCATTGGTTAACCCGAATGGCGTAACCAAAAACTCATAATGACCGTACCGGGTTCTAAATGTCGTCTTGGGAACATCTTCCTCACGGACTCTCATTTGATGATATCCTGAACGAAGATCGATCTTTGAGAAGTATACGGCACCTTGAAGTTGATCGAACAAATCATCGATTCGAGGAAGAGGGTATCTATTCTTGATAATCAACTTGTTAAGTTTCCTATAATCAATGCACATTCTCATTGACCCGTCTTTCTTCTTGATGAATAGAACTGGTGCACCCCATGGTGAGAAACTTGGTCTTATAAATCTTTTATCCAATAACTCTTGGAGTTGGCTTGACATTTCTTGCATTTCTGATGGAGCCAATCAGTATGGTGCTTTTGCCACTAGGGCAGCTCCAGGGATTAAGTCGATACCGAATTCGACTTGTCTTGGCGGGGGTAGTCCTGGTAAATCCTTGGGAAATACATCAGGAAACTCCCAAACTATAGGGAAATCATCAATACATTTCTCTTTGACCTTCTTATCAATAACATGTGCCAAAAATGCAACATAATTTTTCTTTAAGTACTTTCGCATCTTCATGCATGATACTATCCTAATTGATCTGACTCGTCTCCTTGAATTACAATTGAGTCACTTCCTTCTTGAGGAATTCGGATAACCTTTTCCAAAGAAACTATTTCAGCTCTATTTTTGGATAGCCAATCCATGCCTATAACTATATCAAAACTACCTAGCTCAATCGGAATAAGATCTATGCTAAAATCCTTTTCGGCTAAACTTAGAGTGCAGTCCATGATTATGTCCCTAGCTCTAATTTCTTGACCATTGGCAAGTTCTATTATATAAACTTCTTTCAACCTTTGAGGCTTTATGTTAATCTTTGGCTTAAAATCTAATGATACAAAACTTCTATCTGCTCCTGAATCAAATAATACTGATGCAAATTCATTATTTAAAAGAAATGTACCTGTAACCACCTTTGGATCAGGCCTAGCCTCCTTTGCTCCGATCTCAAATGCTCGGCCCCGTGCTTGACTTTCTGGGTTCCCTTGATTGATTGGTCGGTTTTGGTTAGCATTTGTTCCTTGTTTTCTCCTTGGACATACATTCCTCATAGGATCTGGACTTCCACATTCATAACATAATCGCTTTTGACAATCCTTTGCAAGATGACCCCTTTGGTGGCATCTTTGGCAAGTGGTGCAATTTCCCTAGTGCGGATATTTACATTTATTGCACTTGGGTTTGTTTCCTGGTTTTACCACTTTGGTCTATACCCCAAAATTTCCTACCATTTTCCTATTCTTGTCAAATCTTCCCCCAGATCTTTGGCTCCTATGTTCCTCTATCTTTCTCTTTCCCTTGGCAAATTCTCCAGACCGAATAGCATTATTTGTAAGTTTGGTAGCAATATTTATTGCCTCTTGAAGGGTCTTTGGATTTGCCGAGGTGATGTTTTGTGATTCCCAAAATCTTACAAACATGATCAAGATCTTCAAGAAATAAGATGAAGAGAGAGTAGATCACCAAAAGTTTCTTGATTGATGAGAGAGAAATTACAAGGCTAATTTCTGATTACAATTGCTAATGACTTGCTAATGACAATTATAAAGGAAACTACTATTTATACTAAGGAAATAATAAAGCTACACTATTACAAAGCATGTAAGAAATGGAGAACTTGAATACAACAATAACGCTCATACTCGAACCCAACATTCTCCCCCTTTGGATTCAAGTTCGGACTCTCGTAAATTTTGTCTTTCTAAGTCTAAGTATTTTCTCTAACCTTCTTAGAGCGTTCCTATACTGAATCTTCTCCTCGAGCAGATTTATGGCATTGATTAACATATATCTTTCTTTAGAACTCATTCTCTCTGACTCTGCAGCTCTGTCGTTGTTCACACTTTTCAAGTCAAGCGCCCGTCTTACAAGCCTTATCGTACCATCTGAATACTTGTTCAACTTACTGAATCTCATAAATTTCTTCACTTGAAGCTGAGCAAAGTATATGACTCCGAACTCTGGCTTTTCAAGAATCATGTAGACAGGATAAGAATCAATATCTTCTAAGTCTTGATTAGGTCTTTTCAGGTTGATGATTCTTATATTGTCTTCGAGGCCCATTTGAACATCTATAACCATAGCCAGCTTTACATGACACCACATAAATCTTTTAATATCATCAAGAGCAAACAGAGCTCCATCCTTCCTGTTAGTCATGTTTCTGATCTCAAAGTACATATACTCTAAATTCTCCAAATATAAGCTTGAGAAATCAGCTTCACTGAATCTCCAGATTTATCCATCTTGTCTAGTCACAGTAAAGACAATATATCAGATTCTCAGAAGTCTTTGAGCATTGATCTGCTTAATTGTGACAACCCGATATTTGGTACGAACTTCGCTAATAGGCAGGCACTTAGCTTTCAAAAAGTGTTTGTACTATATATGATAATATTTGGTTTGCCGATGGATACCAAGGATTTTATCACCGCTCAGAGCCTTACGGTGACGGAGAAGAATTCCAAAGTAGATATCTTCCAAGTACGGCTCTCGGATCCTTTCTCTATCGTATCCTGGAAAATTTGCTTGAATGTGAAATGGTACATAATTCTTTGTGAAAATTTCTATAGGATCAACATGTTCTCTAGGAGCAGAGATGTCTGATACACCAGTTACATCTGCAGTGGAAGATTCTGGAATAATCTGACGGTCATCTTGAACAGGAAAAACTGGATCTTCATCATTTATGTCGGCTTCGAAGTCAAAGTAAAGCCCAGTTGACTCGTCAATATTATCAATGTCCTCTCCAAAATCTTGCTCTCCACCCAGAACAGTAGAAAATACATCATTGAAACCTACATTGGCAGACAAGTCCAATAACAACCTTGTCCCTACTGTGGAGTCCGCTGGCTTTTCAACCATTGGCTCAATCATAGGACTTGTCTCCATTTCTTCTTCATCTTCTATAACAATAGCCTCAACTATTCTTTCCCGAACAGACTCTGGGGCAGAAGCTTCAGCAATCACATCTTGAGCAGATGGCTCACTTTCAACCCTTGCAGCTTGTTCAGATGTCTCAGCTACTCTCTGTCCCTTCCTCTCCCCCTCATGATGATTTGGATCATCCGGATCATCATGCCTTCTTTTATGAGAGGTGGCCTGAGATCTGCACGTCTCTTCTAAAGTAGACACCCGTTCAACAAGAGCATCCATTGAACTTTTAAGATCTTGGGTTTTTGGATGTGATTAACTTGTTAACTTTTGTGAAGCTAGAAGTAACCACATCTTGAAAGGCTAAAAACTCTGAGGCTCTAAGGAAAGGGTTAAAATCCAATTGTTGTCTTAAGAGCCCAACCAAGTCTGCATCTTCAGCGTCAGGATTTTGAGATGCCATCAATTTTGCGTACAGTAGTGATTTAAGTTCATCCACCATTTGCTCTTGTACTTACGGCTCAAGTACAGGCGGTGGTGATGGCGCAGATGGTTGCTTTTCCATGACTTGTTCTTTCCCCTTCAGAAGTCTTTTCAGACTTGCGGTCTGTGCATCCATATTTTCTTGAACAACCTTTAGGGCACCGTCCAAATACTCCCGTGACACAAAGTCTGGTAAGCTAACACCTGGATCACTTAGATTACCAGTTGAAACAACAGTTGAATAAACTGTTGTGCTTACGTTCAATGTTGGCATGATAGTAGCATTGGTAGGACTTCCAACCTGTCCTTGTGAAATGTCAAATGACATCACTCTGGTCGTTCCAGCAAGTTCACTAAGAACTGCACTTAGAGCAACAGATGCTCTAGTGTACCTATGTGTATCGGCGCTAGACTCGAGATGCACAGAATCGACGTCGTAGGCTGGGGAAGCGACCTACTTGTTTCAATAACTACATTCTCCGAATAAGAAGTAGTTAGCAGATGTGATATATCCCCGTGTTCAATTGAAACAATTGGTTGTTGAGAACCAGTAGAGTGGATAGGTGGGGTGTGCATTTGCATAGCTGGGCTAGCTATGTCTTGTTCAATACCAACATTCAACGAATGAATGTCAGTAGTAGATGTGGGTGCCCGGCTATGTGTTTCAGCTAGATAAGAAGCTTGATATTCTTTTTGTGCTCCACTCACACCCTCACCATTTTCTTCTTCGTCCCTTTCACTCATCCTCTCAACATTTTCAACTGTATCTCCCTCATCTTCAACACCTATTAGAATACGATCATATTCATCAAATTGAGCTCCATATTCTTCAACATCAAACGACAGTGAACGTAGACTTGGACAAGTCTGTTGAGCAGGAATTTCTGGAAATATGTCGTTAATGTCATCAACCAATGTTCCAACTGGAATATTCTGTGAATGAATGGTTTGAGCAAGATCACCATCATCATCATTATTGTCATCATCCCCATCATGATCACCAAGAGCCGCCTGATTATCAGTTTCAGTATCTTCTGAACTAGAAGAAGTTGTAGAAGTTGAAGTACTATTAGTTGAAGTACTTTGCTGATCAGACGCTCCCCCCTCCGGTTCACGCCTCTCTATTACATTTTCTCTCAGCACACTGCCCTGTTCAGGTAACCCCTGTTCCTGAACTCTCTCATCTATATCTATCCTTTTTCGCTCAGCTGAGACATGGGGTGATCCCCGGGTAAGTTCAACCGGTTCTGGTAGAACTATAGGATCTATAACTCTCCTATAGTCTATCACACATTGAGCTGTCTAATCAGCTATGGCAAAAAGCTCTAGTGGTATTTCCATAATAGAATCCAAGTCCTCAACCTCCGTATGCTGTCGAATTCTAGACATGATGAATGTTGGCCCTTTCTCAGCATTGGATCTGGCCGGAATGTCTTCATTCACTTTCATCATCGCCTTTATGATAAGTTGAAGAAATCTCTGGAAGGCCACAAATTTTCTGGCTTTAGAAGGAAATCGCTTTGCATTCACCAGCTCCAGTAGTTCATTCTAGATCACTAGGGCATAGTCATAATTGTGCGAGAAGACTATCCCATGAAAGAATTTTAGGAAAGATGTACTGCAAGTATCTATCCCCGCAGTCTTGGACGTCAGACATCTATTCAGGATAGAGAATAACAAATGCCAGATAGATGGTAGAAAACGTCTTTTGAACTGTGTCGGATTAGATACCTCTGCCGAATATCCCAACCTTTTGATGTCTTGGCACAATTGATTATCTGATATAAATTCTTCATATCCAGAAGGGCTTGGTCTTGGAAGTCGGAGAATCCTTCTTAAACGTTTTAATGTCAAACGGCTGACATATTCATCTACTTCTCCTTCAAAATAAAGTGTGTCGCCATATGTTACCAGTGTAAGTGTACTCCAATATGTTGTAAGTACACCATTGGGACAGTTGAATTGGCTGACAAGGAGTAAGCTAGAAAGTGTCCTCTCAGTATTTCTGGGATTATTTGGTATTCAGCAGGCATATCAAAGTTAAAGGTATGGTTATTAGGCTTTATTTCAAGATATTTGAACTGGGGAAAAAGTGTTTCAGAAGGAATGGGTTGATTTGATGGGTTTGGGATATTATCAGATCTGACCGAAGGAATGTGAGATTCCTCATCTGATTGATGTTGAACATTTGCCATTTACCTGTAAACAATTTAAAATATTAGAACCCATATTATTCAAGAAATTCAATGAACTGAAAAAAAAAAATTAAGACTAAAAAAATGAATTAAAAAAAACTAAAAAAAATACTAACACTAAAAAAATAACTAACTAAAAAAATTAAAAGTAAAACTAAACATAAAAAAAATGCAAAAAATATCTAAAAAAAAAAAAAATTAACTAAAAAAATAAAACTAAAACAAAATAAAAACAAAAAGTTAACCGGACTTCAAATCCGGTCAACAAAGAAAGAGAAAAAAAATCCTAAGTAAAAACACTAATCCGGACAACATCAACCGGATTAAGGTTGATCGGAGTTATCTCCGGTCACCTTATCCGGTGAGAAATCCGGTCAAAACCAAAATCTAAAAAGTAACTAAAAAACAAACCCTAAACAAAATTAACCAAATACAAACCTAAAACAGAGAAAAATAAACCAACGATTAACATGAAAAATAGTTTTATTAGAAACTAATTATTGAGATTAGTCTGATTTTGGTTATCAAGTAGTTTAGATCGAATAAGATTCAAAGACATGTTATTCAATATTAAGAGATTAAACAGTCCAATCAGTTCATATAAGTCCAACATATCGATATGGTCAAATAGACATGAACCATTGAGTAGAAGAAGAATGAAATGGAGTAGTGAATCAAAGAAAGTTTGAGCGATTAACCAGGTTGAAACAACTGGAGACGAAGATGAATAGTAATAGGTGTAAAAAGTGAAAAGTAAAAATGAGTCGATTATTTATAGTCAAAGTCAAAAACCATTCAAATTCTAAACCGGTCAAGGGTTATCCGGATTAGATTAAATCGGTCAAGAGGTGTCCGATTTATGGATTAAGAATCAACTAAGTATTAATCCGGACAATAAATCGCTCAAGGCATGGACGATTTTGAAGAATATCGGTCAAGACTTGTCCGGTTTAAGAATAAATCGCTCAAGGTTCAAATGATTAAAGAATAAATCGCTCAACGAAGAAGACAAAATAGCTCAAAAGAAAGATTAAATCGCTCATAAAATGACCGATTTAAGGACTTGAAAGAATAAAAGAATCAAGCGATTTAAGAATCCGATCAAATCAAACAAGCGATTTACTAATCCGCTCAATCCCTTGTAAAGTATATGTAACCTTATCCGGATAAGAGTTTATCATATATCCTTTTGCCTGGTTTAGACTAAATCGGACAAGTGTTGTCCGGATTTGTATTAAATCGGACAAATGTTGTCCGGATTAGACTAAATCGACCAAACACTTATATTTCTAAACACTATATCTTTCAAAAATTAGATAATACTCAAAATACCTGTAAGTAAAATATAAACTGTTAGTTCAATACAGATAAAATTCATCCCCCCTTAAAATATGATCAAATATTCAAAAACAGATAAAATTCGACACTCCCCCTCAAATGTAGGTTCCCACGATCAAGAAATTTAAAATCAGATAGAAAAATTGAAACACTAACTTGTATTTATGAAATACAAATATTTGACTAAATGAATTTGAATTAAATACAATTCAATGAGTTGAACTGTTTTTAATAAAAATTCAAATTTTCAAATTTAACATACCTAACTTAGATACAAGAAAGCT
>NW_020200739.1:94148-117995 GCF_001531365.2 Cynara cardunculus var. scolymus
AACGGGAAACCATCAAGGCAGAAAAGTTTTTACAGTATTTGGGGTTTGTAGATCCAAATATTATGTCGTCTACATAAATTTGTATCAAAATAATATCAGACTTCTCCTTTTTAATGAAAAGGGTTGTGTCTATATTACCTTTCGAGAAGCCTGACTTTACCAGAAACTCTGATAAGATGTCATACCAGGCTCTCGGAGCTTGTTTAAGGCCGTAAAGAGCTCGATCAAGGATGTAGACATGAATCGACTTTGACTGATCAACAAAACCCTCCGGTTGTGAGACATAGACTTCCTCTTTGAGAATTCCATAGAGAAATGCTGTCTGGACGTCCATTTGGTACACCGTGAAGCTCTTGTGTGCCGCGTACGCCAAAAACATTCKTATTGCTTCAATCCTTGCAACCTGGGCAAACATTTCGTCATAGTCAATGCCTTCTTGATGATTATATCCATTAGCAACGTACCGGGACTTATTTCTGACCACAACACCATATTCATCCTTTTTATTTTTTAATACCCATTTAGTACTGATAATCGTCTTATTGTTCGGACGTTGTACCAATCTCCAGACTTTTAGTGCTTCGAATTGGTTCAGCTCTTCTTGCATTGCTAATATCCAATCCGGATCAGCTAAGGCTTCGGAAACCTTAGTCGGCTCAATTGTACTCAAGAACGTGGAATAAAGACACTCATTAGCCGTCGCAGACAGTGTACGAATAGGTGCTGATGGATCACCAATTATTTGATGTATTGGGTGATTTCGGGTCCACTTGTTGCTATGAGGTAGGGGAATATAGGAGCTTTGGTCTGAATTTTGATCAGTGTAAGTACTTGGGGAGTTTATAGAAACTGGTTCAGATGAAGGTTCAATATTAGGAACTTGAATAGGTTGAATATCTGGTTGAGATGTATTATTATCATCTTGTTCGACTGATACTTCTTGCACTCCAGAATTTACACCCTCTTCACACTGAACTTGATTGTTCGGATTTTCCATCTCTATTTCTTCATCTACTACTTCCGTTTCCTCTTTTGTTTCAGTTACCTGCACATCGGGAGATGGATCAGATAACTATTGTTCACATGAATTTTCCCTGGACAAAACATTAGACTGATTAGATTTATTTTCAAAATATTCTTCATAGATGTTCTCAAATAAAGAATCTAAATCAGCTTTATCAGAATTAGAAGACTCAGGTTGATCAACTTTCCGCGAGGTGTTAATTATCAGCCCGGGTCCTGAACTGAATTGTTCAGAAGCCACATCAATGACTTCATCAAAGGATACGTTAAGACTTTCATTGATGATTTTGGTTCGTTTATTGTAGACCCTATATGCGGCAGATGTCTTTGAGTAGCCAATAAAGACTGCTTCATCAGCTTTAGCAGCAAACTTCCCTCTGTCCTCTTTGTCATTTAATATGAAACACCTGCAACCAAAAACTCGAAATAATTTGATATTAGGAATTGTTTTATTTATTATTTCATACGGAGTTTTACCAAACCTTTTATTAACAAGGGAGCGGTTCTGGGTAAAACAAGCAGTCGCTACTGCTTCAGCACATAAAAATAATGAAAGATTGGAACATGTAAGTAATGTCCGCGCCGCTTCCACCAACGTTCTGTTCTTACTTTCTACGACACCATTTTGTTGCGGTGTCTAGGCTGCCGAAAACGTATCTGAAATACCAATGGATTCTAGGAATGAACCGAGTGAATTGTTCTTGAATTCAGTTCCGTTGTCAGTTCTAATTTTTTGAACTTGAAGTTGCAAATTATTCTGAAATGTCTTCAAGAATGAAATAATTGTTTCGGCTGCTTCATCCTTTGATCTCAGAAAATGAACCCGGGTATATCTGGAATAGTCATGTACTATAACCAGCACATACTTTTTACTGTTGATACTCTGGACTCTCATAGGACCGCAAAGATCCATATGAAGTAAGTGTAAAGGACGTTCGGTATTGAACTCTGTCTTCAGCTTGTGTGAAGCTTTCTTCATTTTGCTCATCTCGCCTACACCGTATACATGGTCTTTATGAAACTTTAGTTCTAGGATGCCTTTAACCAAGTTGTCACATACCAACTTGTTAAGATACTTAAAGTTCAGATGAGATAGTCGCCGATGCCATAGTAAATTCTGCTTTAAGGATGCCTTGGATATCAAGCAGACATCAGTATCTACTTGTGTATTGGAAAGGTCAATTGTGTAGAGATTTGATCTTCTGATTCCAGCTAAGAGCTCCTTACCATCAGTAGTTCGGATGCTGTAGTGTTAGCTTTAAAACAGACTTCTAGATTTTTATCATAGAATTGACCTATGGTAAACAAATTATGTCCAAGTCCTTCGACAAACGACACTTTCTTAATAGATAAATTCCCAGAAATTACATCACCGTATCCAAGGATAGGTACGCATTGATTGTTTCCAAACCTTACCGTACCGCCAAAAGATTCAACATAGTTAACTAAGAGTTCTTTTCTACCAGTCAAGTGCTTAGAACATCCGGAGTCTAAGAACCACACATGCCGGTTAACCTGCAAAAGTGAATCAATTGGGTTTTGGTACCCATTTTAGTTTTGGACCTTTAAGCTCAAATTTTGTTGGTGGTATACTATATGTACCAAACCAACACTCTTTAACATGCAATTTCTTAGATAAAGCAGAAAGCGCAGAATGCATGAAATGATAAGGTTTAAACGAAGTAAAAGACTTAAGTAATTCATTCATTCTACATGGAGAACAATTATTTTTACTATTTCTTATATCAAACAATTCATCAACTGAATATCTTRTTACARAATTATTCAATGTCGAATTATTTAATACAAATTTAGTAAATTTATTCTTCTTCTGTTGAGTTGATGATTTGTCTTCTTCTTTTACTCTCCAAATAGTCTCAAGTCTTTTACTTCGTTTAAACCTTATCAGATTTAATTGGATGTCGAACTTTTTGTTTAATTTTCTTTGTAAGCTTCTTCTGTTTCCTCAAATTCTTTTTAGGTTTATTCTTTTTATAATACACATCCTCAGAAACATGTTTTTGATTAAAATTCTTTTCAAAGTCAGAAGCTAAATCGGATTCCTCAGTCATGTTGTTTTTAATTATAAAATCTTCATGACTGGGTAAATTGTTCGAAAAATCAAAACGATCAATCTCATTATCTAAACAAACATCTGAATTTAATATTTTTGAAAAATTAATTTCTTCATTAAAATTATTAACTTCTTCTCAATCGGAGGCTTCACTCAAAGATTTTTCGCACGAAAAATATTCAGACTCAACATGTTCCGTTTTTATCTTAGAATTTTGTAAATCTTCAATTTTATTTAAAAATTCTTATTTCTGTTTATTAAATGAAAGTCTTTCTTCAGTTAAAATCTTTTCCAACTGAACAAGTTGTATTTCTAAAATAAGAGTTGGAGTGTAAGGCTTTGGTTCAGCTGGTTTCGATTCAAGCTCTGCTTTTGAATAACTGTGAAAATAATCTGTTGAAAGTGCAGAATCTTGATTATTGTAACTTTCATTAAGATTTGTATAATCAAACGGAACTTGCATTTTATCTTTTCTTTGACGATTGTAATCTTCTCGTTGTTCGACCTCATCAGAAGATTTTGTAAATTTTACCGAAAACTCGGGACCGCAATCAAGATATTCAAATTTGTATAAGGTCGGGGCATAATATAAAGCTTTTCCTAAAAAATTCGGATTTTAATACCCCAAACCTTCCCGAGGGTTAAAAATCTCGCTTCAGATTGTTTGTTTAGAAAAATGGTTTGATCAGTTTGTCCTCGTTTATATAAAACTTCCTCTTTAGACTTCAGTTTTTCATTTAATTGAATTATTTGAAGTTCAAGCTTACTTATTTTAGCAATTTGTTCTTCACTAACTAATTCTAATGATTTATAAATTTTCCTTTAAGTTAGATAATTCGGCTTTTAAGATATTGGATTTTTCATCAAATAATTTGGACTCAGATAACAAAGATTTAGCCCAGTCCAAGTTTCCAACATTTTCATTAAACAATGAAATATAATTTTCTTTTTGCGTTTTTAACTCTTTTTCAAAATTGTTTGAACGCATTTTTTTTGATTTTAATTCTTGCTGGAAAGATTGGAGTTTAAGCATCATCTTATGCATCTGTTTAATGCATGATTGCTCCAATACCTCTTCATTCATTTCAACACTCTGTTCTTCTTCTTCATCTGAAGAACAGTTATCTGATTTAGCCATCAAGCACACGTTCGCAACAGCTTCAATTTCTTCCTCTTCATCAGTCAGATTTAACCAGTGATCATCCTCTACCATAAGCACCTTCCCGACATCTCTTTGTTTAGAGAGAAGAAATGTATTCTTGTAGTAGTTGGTATTTCGAGTTACCGGCTTCCTACAATTTACAGCAAAGTGGCCTAGTTTGCCACAGTTATAACTTTTGGTGTTTTCATCAGCCACGCTTTTGCTCTCTTCAGGTTTCTTCACATACTTCTTCTCGAACCTCTTTTCTTCATATTTCTTCTTCTCGCCAAATTTGTCTTTGTATTCATATTTTGAACCCGACGAGAATCTTTGGTTGTTCGAGTGTGGCCGTTTCTGGAACTTCTTCTAAAATGCTTTAGTGAGCATTGCCATGGCATGTCTGATTTCTGACATTTCAGATTCTGAATCTGAACTGTTACTTTCTTTTTTTTCTGATTCACTTGATTGGCTAACTTCTTTCACTTGCTTTCCAGCTCTTCTCTTTACCTTCTTCTCTTTCTTCTCAGATACAAGAGCCAAAGGATCATCAACTTCCTTTTCTTTCTTCTTCTTTAGATTTCGGATCTCCAAAACATCTTTCTCATTCTGCTTCAGAGTTTCATAGATTTCATGAACATCAATATTAGATAATGATTTATTGAATCTGATATGATTAGCAAATGGTTTCCACTTTGGTTGAAGATTGTTGAGGAATATAACATATATCTCTGTTACAGTTTTAGAGATTCCGTTCTTTGTCAGATCATTAAGCAGTCTGGTTAGCCTATCATAAACATCATCAAGGCTCTCACCATCTTTAGCCTTGAATTCTTCATATGCTGATATACAGTTAGTAATTTTCAACTGAGTTCCAACTTTAGAACCCATCATCATCTTTTCAATTTGAAGCTACATGCTGCAACCAGATGTTTTATGACTGTCAATGTTGGTGTAGATATCATTGGTCAGTGCTTGCATCATGTAGGACTTACAAAGCACATCAGCATGAGCTCTTTCTCTTTCTTGAGCTGAATATCGGGATTTTTCTTTAATAACAGTCTGAGCAAGTATGCCTCGTTTTGGAACAGCAGGTATCTCTCTGTAGTATATAACAGGGCCTTCCATCAGAGATTCCATAATCAGATCTCCTTCCTTCATTCTCTCTATGAAATTCAGAAATCAATCTCTCCATTGATTATAGTCTCCACGAAATAACACTGGTGGCATGGTATCAGTACGAATAGCCATTGTTCCCTTGAACTCATTTTATCAGTTCGTATGATATAGCATCAACTGCAGTTCAAAGTTTGTATTAAAGGATCAGTATACAAAAATATATCTGATAAATCTCAAATATGAATATGCACTCATTCAATACTTAGAAAAAATAAGCACTCAAGCTTATCTGGATTAGGAATCCGGTCAAGCTCATCCGGATTATAAGTCCGGACAAATGACTTGAAATTTTTCAAGAAGTTATCCGAATTAAAAGTCTGGGCAACAAATTGCACAAATATCAATACGGATAAGGCACAAAAATCAATATTGATTAAAAATCTCAAATCGGAAGTTTTCAACACTTAGTCAAAATTCCAAAATGAAAATCGGACGCAAAAAAGTCAACAAGTCAACTAGTCAAGGTCAACTAAGTCAACTAGTCAAAATACGAATAAGTCCGCTTAAAATCAAATTGATCAAAAAGTCAAAGATTTAAATCGATCACAAAAGTCAAAATCCGTTCACAAATCCGTTCATAAATCGGATCAAAAAGTCAAAGTCAAAGAACAATCATTCAAAAGATTCAAACCTGGTAAATCGCACAATTAATCGCACAACATACAAACCTGTTGAGCGGATTTCTTAATCGCTCAAATATCCGCTCAAAGCATAGAAGACACCAAGCGATTTATTTAAATCGCTCAACTATCCGCATAAGGCACAAACGACTAACCAAGCGATTTATTTAAATCGCTCAACTATCCGCACAAGGGTCGAACGATTTTGCACTTAATCCGATCACGACTTGACCGGTTTATTCTAATCCGAACAATTCCAATTCACACAAAAAAATACAAGTATAAACCGTACAAGCTTTAAGCGATAAACAGACTAAATCGACTAAGAGTTAATCGGACTTAAACTCAACCAAAAACACAAATTTCACACTTTTTCCCAAAATTTTGGATCAAAACATGAAAATTTATGAATTTTGAAGAACATTGAATAGTATTTGAAAAACTCAAAAATCGATCAAATCAGGTTCAAAATTTGTTTAAAATAAAAAATGATGTGAATCAAACTTGTTCAAAACCAGATTGCGAATCTAGTGATGCATATAAAATCGATTAACGATCAAAATTCAACCAAAAATCGATCAAAAACAGATCCTGGACGAAGAACAGTTATGAACATATATGAACAGATAAAGATTCAGATCGAAAAATCCACTAAAAATCGTGCAAATTTGTTTAATCCTCTAATCAAAACTGCTACAGTCAGCTCTGATACCAATTGTGATTCCCAAAATCATACAAACATGATCAAGATTTTCAAGAAATAAGATGAAGAGAGAGTAGATCACCAAAAGTTTCTTGATTGATGAGAGAGAAATTGCAAGGCTAATTTCTGATTACAATTGCTAATGACTTGCTAATGACAATTACAAAGGATACTACTATTTATACTAAGGAAATAATAAAGCTACACTATTACAAAGCATGTCAGAAATGGAGAACTTGAATACAACAATAACGCTCATACTCAAACCCAACATGTTTCTTCTAATCTCCGGAGACAAACCCCAAATATATCTCTCAATGCGGACTTCCTCCTGTGTCACTAGATGTGGTAGTAGATTTGCTAACTCATGGAATCGAGCCGTATATGCAGCTATATTTTCCCATTTCATTTCATGATTCCATAACTCCATTTCTAACTTTTGGAGTTCACTTCTTGGGCAGTATTCATCCTTGAGTAGTTTCTTAAATTCTTCTCAAGAAAGTTGGTTAGCCGTTTCCCGACCCTTAGTTTGCAGTAAAGTATTCCACCAAGTCAATGCCCGGCCTTGTAATAAGCATGCAACATATTCTACCTTGTTTGCCTTAGTGTATTTACTGATATGGAGGACAGATTCCATCCCCTCTATCCAAGTCAATAACCCTACAGCCCCCTTAGTTCCCCGGAATTCCTTTGGGTTGCAAGATCTGAAATATTTATATGTGCATTCTCTAGGTGCTCTTGGTTCGGGATTTGATGACTGGTTTGTGTTCATACCTGCCGCTACTTGACTGACGATATTGGGGAGTGCGGCCATAATTTGTTTGGACACAAGTCTTGCGGCTTCAGGATTCTCTCTTCTTGGCGGCATTTTCTAAATTCTTGATCAAACAAAAATTTATTATTTCAGGTTCTAAGCAACTAAAAGATACATAAGATATTCATCTTTAACATATATTGGTACGGAATAATATTATATATAATAACAAATCAACCATGTCTAAAACAGCAATTCACAAAAGTCTAACATTGGTTATAAACCAATTAACAAGTTCTTAAATCCAAAAGAGTAAAGGCTTAATACTATCTAGCCTTTCTATAGAAACATCCAACAAATCACGAGTCCTAGCATCAACATCTCCACCATGCTCTCCAGCAAACATCTATACAATCTTCTAACCTCTATTCTAGTGTCAAGTGCGGCATCCCGCGCCCTCATTAGATGCTGATCATGCATCTCCAATATGTCGGACATGCTATTCAGGATGTAGTGATGATTACTCAATCTAGATTGGAGGATGTATGACTGTGATGCAAGGGCTTGTGCCCATTCTTGCTCTGCATTAGTCATACCTTGATTAAGTGGTACGGGTACGCCAGTCACAAATTGAGGTGTCTCGTTTCTATTCTGTGGTTGGGATGATTCACCTCTTGCACTAGTGGAGTTTCCAAAGGTCACCCGACGGGGTAACGGAACACTCTTTCTGGCTGTGACCCTAATCCTTGGGCCATGAAAAGTCTATGGTGGAAGGTCAGATACTGCCTCCGATGAAGGTAGTATCGATGTAGGTGACGGGGTAGGTGTCTCACTAGTTTCCGTGTCCTCCTGATCGTAAGGGTCTACTTCTTCATTAATTGAAGAAGTTCTTCTAGATCGGCCAACGACATAGCCGGACTCATCTGCTGAAAATTCAATAGGGGTGGATGACGACATAGCGATCTGCAATATTAACAAACTTAATTACGAAATGTAATCTATAAGTGCTTAGTGTTATAACAAAAGCTTCTAAGAAGGCTAAGGGTGGCAATCAAGCTAGAGCCTCTGGATAGCCAAAGTCTCTGGTTGCATTACCAGAGCCTCTAGTTGCATTACCAGAGCCTCTGGTTGCATTACCAGACTTAGAAATTTTTTGGGTTCTAGTTCATCGGTCCTCTGGTTCAACTTACATACTTAGAAAAGTAATGGATTTCTYGTCCATCGGTCTTCTGGTTCCACATACATACTTAGCAAACCAATGGAATTCTATTTCATCGGCCGCTGGTTCAACATCCATACCTAGAAACATAATGGATTTCTCGTCCATCGGTCCTCTGGTTCCACATACATACTTAGCAAACCAATGGAATTCTAATTCATTGGCCGCTGGTTCAATATCCATACTTAGAAAAATAATGGATGACTCGTCCATCGGTCCTCTGGTTCCACATACATAGCAAACCAATGGAATTCTATTTCACCGGCCGCTGGTTCAACATCCATACTTAGAAAAATAATGGATGACTCATCCATCGGTCCTCTGGTCCTTCTAACCAACGCTTCTGTTTCAACATGGACGCTTAGCAATATAAGGAATTTCTAATCCGTTGCCTTTGGTCCTTCTAACCAGCGCTTCTGGTTCAACATGGACACTTAGCAATATAAGGAATTTCTAATCCATCGCCTTTGGTCCTTCTAACCAGCGCTTCTGGTTCAACATGGACACTTAGCAATATAAGGAATTTCTAATCCATCGCCATCTGGTCCTTCTAACCAGCGCTTCTGGTTGGTCTAGGGCAATGGATATTCATAATTTATGCAAACACACACATAATCATGCTTTTCACAACAATTTCTTAATTGGAGCATATTTTTAATACAACCGATTAAGTTCTTCTATTATAYKTAAATTAAACATAGGTGATCAGGCTTTGTTTAATTAACATATAATAATGTGACCCGCTTTGTATATATATGTATATTTTTAAATCACTTGAATTCTATTTTGAAAACATTTGGTTATAGTTTGTGGTTGTTAAGGAAAAACCGGTGTTCTCTATAACTGAGGCTCTGATACCAAATCTGTCACTCCCCGTTAAAGCGGAAACACGAGATGTAACAGGTAAGCGTGTCACAACAACAGATAATAATAACACCATAAATTTTACAAGATTACATCTATAACCAAGTTGGTGTTTGAATACTTCAAAACAAAGTTTACAAAATACACAAAATCATTTTTGTTACAAATATGCTCCAAAAACTTCACTTCTTTACTTATTTCCTGAAAAGCATGAAACATAAAACAACGTCAACTACAAGGAGTTGGTGAGTTCACAAATTTTCATATGCACAAAACATTACAATGCATAAATCATTTCTTGCAAACTTATACATAACTTTTGCACATAATAAATGTAAATTATTAACGATGTTTAAAAAAAATTTGAGATGCTACTGAGCCTTACTTGACCAATGTGCCTCATTATTTTACGAACGACCATAAGTAGCCCGTATACTCACTTAGATCCCACAGTTTGTAGCAGTACTAATTCAGCGGTGGTTCAAATTCCACATGATTAGACTAATAAAACGTAGGTAATGTGGACCCCTTTCTGGGTGGGACTGTCAACACAATAGCGGCTATCCACAAATACCACGGCTTGGGGACGTGCCCGAGTTAACACGTAGCGTTTACGAACGAGGACTTTATTTGGAAATATCCTCTCAAGTACATCAATTTATCATTTATATCATAGTGCAAAAATAGTCAATATTTCATGACATAAATAACTCTAGACTAAACAGTTCGTTAGTCCAACAATTTTAAACAACAGGATAGTTTGCATAACTTCATGCTTTCCCCCCAGTTTAATACAAAAAGCAGTAAAAGGGGGGTCGTGAAAACTCACTAGTTTGTTGTTTTGAATATCCAAGAGCTTGACAATGCTTGAAGCTCTAATTGTCCACCCTAGACTTTCCTAAACAGTCCAACATCCAGAAATTAGATCATCTATAGGTTCTCGATAAAGATAAAGTTAAGTATGTCTTATGTAATGCCATTGAGTTTTCATTAATTAAAGTTGATACTTATATCATTTGCTCTTTGAAATAGTCCAATATTTTATATCCAAGTCTTCCACACATGAAAAAAAACTTGGACAGAATATAAATTCTGTTTCTGAAATTTTTGGTCTTACATGTCACTGTCAAAAGGAACATCCCACAAATCATTTTGTGTCCAAATTTTTATACTATCATAGTTACTATTTTAGGTAACTTCGGTCCAAATTTCATACATTTTGAAACTGTTTTAATCTTTCAAATGTCCAACTCATTTTGATATATCAAAATAATATGGACAGATTGCATTCTGTCAAATTTGTGATCAAATAGAAGGCCTAAGCTTAATATTTTTCAATGATTCTAATTGGATCGTAAACTTAACTCATTAACTCAACTTCCAGAAGAAGAATTACACAATTTCATTAATTTTTGAGATAGTTATGCTATTTTGAACAGACATGAATGTTTCTGTCCAACTACATCATTTTGCACCAGAGTTTTATATTAAGCATTTGAATGCTCAAAACTCAATATTTTCGAATGAAACCAAAAACAGTAGAAAACAACTCACCAAAGAAAACTCCAGAAGAAAAATCAAGTATTTTGAATACGTTTTGAAGGGGCTATGTATTTTCAAAGTAGGACTCACCTACTGTTGAAGATATTGTTGCGAACCTAATTTGTTTTAAACGATTGAAGGGGCAAAACTTCTTCATTTTACATGATTTCAGTTGGAAAAGAATCATAACTCATCAAAGTACATTTTAGAAGAAAAATCATAACATTTGGACTTTTATTTTGAAAGATCCAGTCGATACAATTTCTAACAGAATCTGTCAGTTTTCAAAATACATCTTTTAATGATTAAATTCCACATGCAATGTGGTTTTATCCTACTTTCTTAGAGTTCCAAGTTCGTGGATCATAGATTATCATCATTTTGAAGACATTTTCATGTCTTTGATGAATAATCTCCCCTTTTGAATTCTCCAGAAAATTTAATTACAAAATCAAGGTGTAGAAAATGAGAATCTTTGTTATTATACAAAGGTAAGATAATTAGTCTATTACCTTTTGCTTGAAATCTTCAATATTCTTCAAGACTGACAGATTTTTAATGTTGTTTGAAGATGAAATCGGCTGGAGGGGTATGGTTTAGAGAGATAGAGGTTAGTGAGAGGAAAGGCTTATGCAAAATGAGGATGCAAAATGAGAGTTTTCAAAGAATATGGAGTATTATATGTGGGTTTAAAGAAAGGAAATGAGCTGGCCTTATTAGAGCCCAAATCCATACATGTTTATTTTTATTTTTATTTTTAATAAAATAAGGCCCATTTAAAGTAAAACATAAATATAATTGTTAAATACTGATAAAATATCAGTATTAGATCAAAATTTCAAATTTTTGTAAAATTATTTGGACATTCAAATAAAACTTTTTATAATTTAATTTGGACTTTTATAATATCAACTTTATTTTGTTTGGAGAATTTTAATGAATTTGGCATTACATAAGTTAACTTTATCAATTACCCATCGAAATAGGATTTTCTGAACTATATTTTGGGAACTAAGCCAAATGAATTCTAATCAACATGACTAGATCCTAATATAATTCTTAATTTTAAAAATCCTATAAGGTGCTAACCTGACGCCCAAAAAATGACGGATGTTACAATAAAACTCATCAGATCTTTACTGTCGATGATCAAATCATGAAGTTGAATGAATAACACTGATTCACGACTTAAAACCATACGCAATGATCACAATTTTAACAATTAATCATCCAAAAATGAAAGATTTGAGAGAAATTTATGAAAAACAAAGATAAACATTCAAGAACAAGATGAACTTCAAGAACAATATATGAATTTCCAAAAAATTAAGCAACTCTTGATGATTTCTTTAATCAAATTCCCTGAAAACTTGCTCTGATACCAATTATAAGTCCCAAATATGACCAATCTCCATGTAAACCTTCAAATCATCAATGGCAGATATGATATTCATTAAGAACATGTAGAAGAAGATAGAGAGAGAAAGTCAACAATCCAATCTTGGTCAAACTGATATTACGTAACTGGATATTACAATAAGGCTCATACATGAAATTACAAGGAAACACCCTTTATATAGGGTTAAACAAGACACAAAATAGTCAAAGTCAAACTATCTAAGAAAAGTCAAACACGATGACTTTTATACAATTATAGACAATTTTATCTTTCAAGACGAATACAATTTACATTTTCATAGAGATAGATTTAGCATTCCAAGCTTTCTTACTAAAATAAAAACCTTTTCTCATCGAGTGGTTTTGTAAAAATGTCAACTGGAAATTTGTCTGTTGGAACCCATAATCCTCTTAAGTATCAAATAACACAGTTTACAACAAAATTTGAGTGGAAGCTATTATTGTGTTACAAAAATGGTTAACAGGTAAACTCTCAACTATCTACTAGTTCTCACACGAATTCTCTATATTAGGACCATATAACAATTTTGCAATTTGAGGATACTTTGAACCCAAGGAGGACACCTCCTTTTATGCGTCTAAGGACAAATAGGATCTCCTGTAATCTAGGCTTCAAACTCTGACTTCTTGTTCAGAGTCTTCTGCCATCATGTTCCTTGGAATGTGGAACCGCTTTTGTCTACGTGGAAGATTCTGAATGGAGACTTGGAGATAAGGCTGGAACCGCTTGTGCACAAACTAAGGGCATTGGAGACTCAAAGGTAATGCATGTATAGTGCAGAGGCTTTGCGTCTGGAGTGATAGCTATGTATCAAGTCCTTAAGCTTTTTGTTGCTTAAGACTTGATCTTCCTCTTTTTGAGCACGGGCTCTGCGTGAGAGGTTCTTGCTCTGTATGAAATAGAGATCTATCTTTTGGTGACCTCTAAATCCGAACTCTTGGTCTAGACTGCTTTTCAGACTAAGTCCTATTTGACTAGAGTAAGAGGCTTCTTACTTACACTTTTACAAATAAGGTTCTAACAATCTTCCAAAGTGTAAATAAGTAAGTCTCTTACTTGAATGACCAATCTAGTTTGAAAGAAGCAAGAGGCCAAAGTGGTCCTCTGTACGTACATTGACTATCTAGATAATTACAAGTACTTGGAAAATGAAATTACATAAATAAGAGAAGAAAACAATTGATACTTTCAAAATGAGAGGCCTAGAGAAGTTGAAGTTTCATGAACCTCCTAAGAATTTCACGAAATTCAAGTACACTCTCGATAGATCTAATAAGTATGTTGGCTCTCTCTTTTACTCCAGGGGTTGTATCTCTGCTTCTGAGGATGTTGTTCTTGATGAACCCTATAGTTGGATTGGAATATTTGAATCGCTTGTCTTCACAAACGAACACTTTCTTTCCATGTTCGTTTCTGAAGACCACCCCAAGCTCTGGCTCCACAATAACCGTCCAAGAGTGGATATGCTTGATGCCTTTGATTTTTCATTTGGCACAATGACACTAAGTTGGTCGATCCCCATATCCAGAGCTTTTTGAAAGTCTACCTTGCATCAAAAGTCCAACTGGTCAATCATCATTTGTATGATAGCAGAGTTTGCAATAGCGTACTTCATCCTTTTATCCTTCTTGTGATTCATGAAAAAGCAGAGGGTTATAAGATCCCAAGGGTTGAGATTGATTAGATCGCAGTCTGTAAAGACGCTGATCTGCCCCTGGGATTGTTCTACCATGTACTCGTGGAAGATGATCTGGTTGTGGATGAAGGTTCTCTTCTTTATTTCTAGTACTTGCTTTATCCCATCTATGAAGTGAACTTCAGAGACAGGTTGCGTATACTGACGAAGGAACCTTTCTCGGTTGTGACCCTATATCATTGGATGTAGATTGATCTTTATGCTTGGTGTTTCAGCCATTGAATTGTACATGTATTGGAAGATCTCTTCATTTTCAATAGAGTCCTTGATAGGTTTGTCTTTCTGGATGGCCCTCCTCATCGCGTCCATCCTTGATCTCTTTTACTCGAACATAGGATGGTTTGGAGCTCTGAGGCCTGTTGTTGCTATTTACTCGCTCATTTCTTGCTCTGACTGGATGATTTGACTGCATTGCAGGTGCGACTATTTTGGTCCCTTGGACAGGGACCTTTGCTCTATATGTTTGATGGTGTGGGGGTGGCATAATAACTGTGACTTTAGGAGGAAGTGGTATAGCCATTGGAGGGGGCCTTGTAGCTCGTAGAGGCTTTGTAGCTCTTAGTGGCGCCTCCTCTGGTTCGATCACATTCATTACCACCTCCTCTGTGTCCACCCTCACTGCTGGAGCCATCTCCATAAAGTAGTCTGATGATGATGATGTAGATGGACTTGGTGAATTGGCATAGACGGATAAGAGTTGAATCATGTCCTCTCTACAAAGTGTGGGCTCTGGCTTATTGGTCTCTTCTATTTGTGCCTTTTTGGGCACCCCTTTCTTCTAAGATCTTTCTCTGGCTACGCCTTGAGATGTGAGCTTGTTGGGTCGAAGCTGGTGCTTGAGCTGGCTCTGACTGGGCTGGTATAGAGGCCGAAGGGGCAGCTGGTGTTGCATGGGTTTGATACATCTCCCCCTCTTGGAGACTTTGAGGACTAGACTGGTTTGGGTCCTCATTGTCATCAAGCCTTCGTGTTTTTGATGACTCCCAACAGGTAGAGGAAGGCTTGGATGGCTTCCTTTTTTCTTCCATTTTATCTCTATGGGATCCATGCCTTTGACCTTTGAGTCCAATAACTCCACTATATCGGCTGCTGCTTGGGTGGCCTTGTTGATTTCTACGTCGCCACGAAACTTGAATATAGACAGCGAGCATCGCATTTCTATAGCCGCCTGCTTTGCTGTGTTGTTCAAGTCTGTTCTAAAATTCGTCGTGAAATCCACCACCTTTTGAAGTAAACGATCACCAGAGCCTTTGTTTATGTCTGGGTGATGTAGTCGGCAGGAACTCTCGGAGGAATGAGCGCCCATTCATCAATGGTTGCTTTGGAGAATGAAGCGGCTTCCCTCTAAACGAGATTTACAACCCTTTGCAGGGTCTTTGTGTTTGTTTTCGTCAATTCCATAAGACGTTCAATGTAAGTGGCATTTGTCATAGACTCAACCCTCAATACTGACAAGGATGATTGGACATCATCCAGAGCGGGTGCAGAGGTGGATGGCTCTACACGGGCCATGTTGAGTTTAAACTCTTCCAAGGAGCACAACACAAATATGGCAAAGGAGTGGAACTTGTCCCTTGTGTCATATGCCGTGGGGTAACCTATGGCTTAATACATGGTCCAGAGTTAGTCCTTGTTCCAAGGACACCTTCTTATACGTCTTGTTGGATGTTGGACATAGAAGGATTTCCAGCCGATCCTCGTGCCTCTCTTGAGGGAGAAGACACTAAAGTTGTTTTGTCAAGAGGAACATCCTCACCAGATTCAGAGTCTGATGAAGAGCTCTCATTGAGTGGACTTAGAGACTTTTTGATTGTCTCCAAGCCTCATGCACTTAAGCCTTGCTCTGAACAAGGTTGGGAAGATTCTAATGCAGAGGAAACAAATTCCTCTGTAGGGGAGACTGGCATGCCATGGGGAGACATGCCACTTATGTTTTCGAAGGATTCATCCTTTTGAGAGGATGAATCATGGGATGTGGATTACCTTTGGCTTTCAGAGCCAGAGGCAGATGCGACCTCTGGCTGGGTAGGCTGGAGAGGGTTCAAGGTGTGCACCTTTGTTTCAATGATTCATGTTGCTCAACCAACAAGATCAGGTTGTGTGCTTGGACTGGGAGTGGGGCTGGGAATATAGGTGTGCCTATTTCTTGACCTAATTTGCTTTGGCTCTTCCTGAGCCAAAGCAACACCTCCCTCATCTCCATCGTCACCCTCAGAGCTCTCTTCTACACTCTCATATTCCTCTCCCTCAGAGCTCTATGTGTCAGAACTTGATATTGTTCTATTTGTTGACGAAAAGTATCCTCTCTCTCTTTCCTTTCTTCCTCCTCTCTCCTCTCTCTCTTCTCTTTCTTTCTTCTCCCTTTATTCTCTTTCTTTCCTCTCTCTTTCTTCTTCTATATTTGGGCAGCCTTAGCTTTCTTCTTCTTTGCATCCCTCTTTCTTTTCAAATCTCTCTTCCTCTCCCCCTGTGCCCTCTCGTTCTTTTTCTGGGCTTTTCCAACATGCCCCTCTTGCTCTACTACTCTCTCTTTCTCACATCTTCATTTTTTTCTACCTCTTGTCCCTCTTGGGCTTCACCTAAGCGTATCGTGGTTCGAGGCACTAGTTCTAATACATCGTGTACACATCTATACGCTCTTCGTACCTCCCTCGTTTGATATAGGTCATCAACGTTGTGGGTATAGGCCTCTCTGCAGGGTAACTGTCTTTATGCATAGTGGGCCTATACGTGGAGAAGTTGTACACCTTGTGCACTGGGTATGTAGAAACGTGAACATTCTGTTCATCGAGGCTAGGCCTTAGGAGAAGGCCTAGGAAACGTGGGAACAGAAGTATCGAAAGGTCTTTTCCTTTAGAGATGTCCAAGTTCTTCTTCGCCACTGCTCCTTTGAACTTGCTTTAGTGGATCATCAAAAAGTCGAGCGGCAGATCGAAAATACACCATAGAAGTGCCACAGTATGTTGGTGGAGCACATGTCCATACTGCCAATCTTGCCGGTGAGTGAACAGTTTATCAATATGAACAGGACGTTCCACATTGGAGGCAAGTATTGGTGTCAAAACTGGGATGGGTACCTAATTTGTTAGTTGTACCCCAACATTTTTAGGAAGCTCACCATTTCGTCCCCAGATGGGAGAGGTGCGTATTTAGCCAAGCCTAGGTCAGTTTTGGTGGGAATTTGTAGGATTAGGGAAAACAGGAATCTTGAAATTCTTACAGTCAGGTACTATTTTTTATTCGGGAGATAGTATTCGCCTACAACCTCTCTTTCAGTGGCAGTTAGGTCACAAGTCTGCCAATATTCCGAGATGAATCATTTTGGGACTACGTCATCCACATTTGTCAAGGCTGGGTTTAAGAAGTGATGGTGAAGAATATAGACCACAGGATGAAACTTAGAGTCGAAGTTATCTAGTATCAAGTTTAGGGAATGGTTGTTGGGTTTTAGAGGTAATGGAACCATATTGTGGTTTGTCCTTTCAGAGGATTTGAGGGTTGTTGTGTGGGTCTAGAGTTGTTCGATTCTGAGTTTGATAAAGCCATTCTTGATATTTGCAGGTTTTCAAGAATTTGGGAAGAAGATAAACTGGTTTTAGGGTTTTTTTTTTGCAAAGAACAGGAATTGGTAGAAATTAGGGTTTTGATTCTTGAGGTTTTAATGTTTTAGTGGAGAAGATTGAAGAACTTACTGGTGATCTTGAATAACGTTTGAAGAACATGATGAATTTGATTTTGTTGGGTGATTAGGGTTCTTCAAAGTCTTTTGGAAGTTCTTGCAGGTGGGAGATTTTTTTAATATCTTTGGAGAAAATATGAAGGAGTAAGAAAAACGTTTGAGGATACCTCCTCCTTTAAATAAGGAGTTATCCAGACACTTGAGTGTAGTCCTTCAATCGAAGAGGTTGAGTGTGAAAGGTTTGGTGTCAAATCTTATGGGGTGTTGCCATGTGGATTTATAATTACATGTCCCGCCTCCCTTATTTGAAAAATTAGGGATATAGGTTGTGACCTTTCGCAGGTGACCCTCTTTTATTAATATTTTAATAAGAGAGGTTTTTAAGAGGAAGAAAATAATACCAGTGTTTTTCAACCAGAGGGTTTGGAAAGAGTGAAAACACCTTTGTATTGAATTTTAAGACTTAGAATTTTTTTTTTAAAACTACATACTCTGTGTCATGGAAAACAAGACACCTAATTTCTCGAGACAAAAGTTCTGCATAGTACATGCATAAGCTCTTAACATAAAGACACTTGAGTTTTTGAGGAAACAAGCATTTTGACATTGCGAGATGCTAAGTATCTTGGAACAGAGGCTCTATATAGTACATACAGTGGCTCTGTTCCTAAACTTAGGATTTCTAATACATCAATGGATTGAGAAACCAGGTTTTTAGGGATAGAAGCTCTGTATAGTACATACAGAGACTTTGTATCCGAAACTTGAGATCTCAAGAATGCAAGATTCAAGAATCTAGGTTTCTTGAGACAGAAGCTCTCTATAGTACATATAGAGGCTCTATACACGAGACCTAGGTGGTTTCAAGAAAAAAAGAATGATGAGACCCGAGTGTGGTTTTAAAGATACATAACTTACCTTTGGAGTAAATACAGAGGCTCATGGTTGGACTATGCAGAGTTCATGCCTTCAAATGGAAATTTGGTGAGGCAAAAGCTCTGTGTACTACATACAGAGGCTCTGTATCTTTGGAGATCGAAGGCTCTCCCTTGAGTTAGGTCGTCTGTGTTTCTCCCGCTTGAACTATGCTTGGATCAAAGATTATAAGATATGTTCAAGCTAAGATCAAGGTACAAAATCTCTGTATAGTAGATATAGAGGCTCATTATGACAAACTTAACAAATCATGAGGACTCAATCAAGAGGCTCTGTAGTATTGGATTTGAAAAGTGGAAAACCTTTGGGTACGAGGCTCTGCATAGTACATGCAGAGGCTCGGTCTCATGGACTTAGACAAAATAAACATATATATGCTCAATTTGTGTGTAGAAACATTGTATAGTACATACAAAGGCTCTGACTTATTATTGAAGATTGAGCATACCCAACTTGTTGTCCAATAAATTAAATATCTTTTCATCGAGAGCCTTGGTGAATATGTCTGCAAGTTGGTGATCTGTGTTAACAAAGAACATTTCAATCATACCTTTCTCTATATGGTCCTTGACGAAATGGTATCGAACATCGATAGGATTGGTTTTAGAGTGATGTACTAGATTAGCCGTGATGGCTATTGCGCTTTCATAGTCACACAGAATTGGGATTTTTTCAAACTCAATGTCGTAGTCCTTGAGTTGAGTCTTCATTCATATTACTTGGGAACAGCTGCTGGCTACAACTACATACTCTGCTTCTGTAGTAGATGTTGATACGCAATTCTACTTCTTAGATGTCCACCTTATTAGCTTGTTGCCAAGTAGTTCACAGCTCTCGGATGTGCTCTGTCGATCGAGTTTTCATGCTGCATGATTAGAATCTGTATACGCAATAAGATCAAACCCATAATGCTTAGGATACCAGAGACCCAAGAATTGAGTCCCTTTTAGGTATCAAAAGATTATTTTTACAGCTGAAAGGTGAGATTCCCTAGGATTAGCTTGATACCTAGCACACAGATAAGTGGAAAACATTATATCTGGTCTACTAGCCGTGAGGTACAACAGTGATCCAATCATTCCACGGTAAGTCTTAACATCCACCTATTTTCAGATGGGTCTATGTCAAGCTTAGTCCCCGTTGCAATTGGTGTTCTTATGGTGGAAGAGTTGTGAAGTTGGTACTTCTTCAAGATGTCAGAGACATACTTGGCTTGGTTAATGAAGATACTATCTTCTCTTTATTTTACTTGGAGCCCAAGGAAGAATGTTAATTCTCCCATCATGCTCATTTCAAACTCACTCATCATTAATACATAGAACTTATCACAGTGCCTCTAGTTTGTTGAAACAAATATAATATTGTCCACGTATATCTGGACTAGAAGCATCTCACCCTTATGCCTCTTAAGGAACAAAGTAATGTCGATTCTACCTTTTTTGAAACCATTAGATAGAAGAAATGATGAAATAAATTCATACCAGGCTCTTGGAGCTTGCTTGAGCCCATATAGAGCTTTGTCTTGGTAGTAGACATACTCTGGGTGTGTGGAACTCTCAAACCCTCGGAGGTTGTTGCACATAGACTTCCTCCTTTAGCTTACCATTTAGAAAGACTGAGTTTATGTCCACTTGATAGACTCAGAATCCTTTATGTGCAGAGAAGGCTAGAAATAGGCGTATAGCTTCTAGCCTTGCAAATGGCGCAAAGGTCTCGTCATAATCTATGACTTCTTCCTCGCAGTAGCCTTTTGCAAAAAGCCTGGCTTTGTTTCTTATTACTATACCATCCTCATCCTTATTGTTCCTTAAAACCCAATTAGTACCAATAGCAATTTTATCCTTTGGCATATGAACGAGAGTTCATAACTTATTTCTTTTGAATTATTGGAGCTCTTATTGCATGGCATCAACCTAACTAGGATCTTGTAGGGCTTCACAAACTTTCATTGGTTCTACCATACTTAGAAAGTTTACACCTAAACATTCATTGGTTGTGGCAGCTCTAATCCTTACACCACTAGAAGGTTCACCAATGATTTGATAAGCATGATGGTCTTTAGTCCATCTTGTCATTGGATCTTGCACAGATGTTGGAGTCATGGGCTCTTGCTCCTCTGGAATGTTTGGCATTTGGCTCGTGGTTGGTGATGATGGCTCTACTTGCTCTCCCTTGGATGATGGTACAGTGGAACCAAGTTCAGAGACAGAGGTAACATTCTCTGGCTCTGAAGGACTAGGCTCTGATGCAGAGCTTGAAGGCTCTGGTTCTGGATTAGCTTGATCACCAAAGGAAGCAGAGGCATTAGGAGGGTCAGAGATGCTTGTGCTTGAAGTCTGTGGTTCTCCTTGGACGCATGCAGAGGCATCTATGGGTCCACACACAGAGATGTATTCATCATCGAAGAAGTCTTCAAATAGCTGCTCGAGTTCCAATTCCCTTGACTTCGATAGAGAATTGGAAGTCATAGGGTTAAGCTTGAGTCCAAAGCTGAAGTACTCTGAAGTCGTTTGTCTTTTTATCATTGAACGAGAAGTTGATGCTTTCTATGATCGTGTTGGTTCGTAGATTGAAGACTCTGTAGGGCTTGGAGTGTGTAGAGTATCCAAGAAATTTTTCTTCATCAGCCTTCTTATCAAACTTCCCAAGGTGATCACGATGATTTATGATAAAGCACCTGGAACCAAAGACATGTAAAATTTAACATTAGGCTTTCTTTGGTTGATAATTTTCTAAGGAGTCTTCACGTGCCTCTTGACCACTGGTGCTCTATTTTGAGTGAAGAATGCGGTCGAGATAGCCTCTGCCCGAAAGTGGGTTGGAAGACCAGAGGCTGCTAGCATCGTTCTAGCGGCTTCATCCAAGGTTCTGTTTTTTCTTTCCACAACACCATTTTGTTGTGGTCTTCTTGCAGCAAAGAAGTTCTGGGATATCCCCTATTTGTCAAGGCACGTGTCAATATTTGCATTCTTGAACTTTGTACCGTTGTCACTTCTCAGTTTTTTAATTTTTCTTTGTAGAAGGACTTGAATCTTGGTCATAAGCTTGATCAGTAGCTCTGGGACATCTGACTTCTGCTTACAAACTCAATCCAAGTGTATCTTGTAAATTCATCAATAAGCACTAAGATATACTTTTTGCCAGACAGGCTCTGCATAGAGATTGGACCACAGAGGTCCACGTGAAGCATATGAGAGGTCTGACACAGGAAACATCTGTCTTTGCCTCATGGGATGCTCTTTATAGTTTTCCCATTTCACATGAAGGACAGAGAAGTTCATTTTCGAACTTTATTATTGGTAGTCCGTCAGCCAAATTATTTTTCACAAGTTTATCTATATTTGGAAAATTTAGATGAGATAGCTTGTGATGCCAGAGCCATGCTTCTTCATTTTTTCGAGACATGAGACAGAGTGTCTCCGTGTCATCTCTTGGTGATAAGTTCATAAGGTACAGATTGCCTTTACATTTGGCTCTTAGCCATTCTTGACCTGATTCTAACAATATTTAACAAGAGTCCTTTTGGAACTTGATATTATAGCCAGAATCACAGAGTTGAGTTCTGCTTAGCAGGTTATGCTTTAGTCCAGAAATATAAGCAACTCAAGAGACAGAAACCTTACCTTGATGGAGATCTCCATACCCTTTTATTTGTCCTTGTATATTGTCTCCAAAAGTCACCCATCCTCTGGATTTTTCTTTATAGGAGGAGAGCAACACTTTGTTGTAGGTCATGTGCCTTGAGCATCCAGAGTCAAGATACCAGATGTGCATATGTGGCTTCTGCAAAACAAATTAGAGAGATTTAGGTACCCATTTCATAATGGGTCCTCGATGATTAGGTTTTGGAGTCTCAGATTTTGGCCTGGGGGAAGGGTTTGCCTCAACACCCGATTTACCAGACATGGGGTCTGGCTTGCCAAATTTGGCTTAGGAGCCTACTTCCTCTAGGTCCTTTTAGATTTATTCTTAGGTGACAAAAAGAGAATGCATTTGGGACTAGAAGGGTGCTACTTTAATTGCTGTAGCAAAGATAGACATTTGCAATTATGAACACATTTTTGATGACCAAACGATTCACTGGATTCATAAAACTTTGACTTACTATTATTATTACAATTGTTCCTAGCATTGTTCGTTCGAAGGAACTCCCTATCTAGTTTCAATTATTTATTGAAATCGGCTTTTGTCTTCTTTGGCCTGCCTTTCTTGTTTCCTTTTTCTCCCTTGGCTTTCAGAGGCCTCTCTGAAACAGAGGAATTGAATTTAGAATTAGATGCAAACTTTCCTTTCTGTTTCAGAGTGAACTTTATAGGCTTTTGAAATCTAGACTTTGGAAATTTATATGCAGAGGTGGTAGATTTTGGTTCCTTAGCCTTATTTTCCTTCTATAGCTCAACAGAAGACTTGGCTTTTAAACACATGTCCACGAAGTCAGGACATATGAGAACCTTTTTCCTCTGCTCCATTGCTGGAAAAAATTTATTTGGATGTTTGTGAACTTCGGATCCTGGGATCACTGTCTCAATCTCAATCCGCTCTACACTCAAGTCCGTCTCTAATTCAAAGTCTGTGGCGAGAAAATATATTTTTGGACTCTGAGTGGTGGAGGTTTCATTGTGATCATGAGATATCTGTAGACATGTATCAACACCTTTATCCTTCTTTTGTGTAGATAAGGAACTTGCGAAAGTTTATTTGGAATTATTTGCTGGACTAGTTTTGTGTAGTAAGATCTCAGGAAATTGACCCTATAAATAGCATTTTCTTAGTGTAATTGAGGTAGGAGATTTCATTTTGTAAATTGTACGTAAACATTTGAGAAAGACCCGATTTACATAAATGATAAAAGGTTTGTAATACCTCATTTCTATAAATGATAAACAAACCACCAAAAGTTATAATTTTAAAATTTTAGAGAGCAAACGGGATATAATATTTACGAGTTTCTAATTCGAAATGTCCGCTTGGTTTACAGGACGTTTCCGTAAGCACCTGTT
>NW_020200739.1:119490-124395 GCF_001531365.2 Cynara cardunculus var. scolymus
ATTTCATCTCTAACTAGCTTCAAATCAAGAGATTAACCAATGAAATAGTTATACCTTAATTGGAGGATGAATTTGGCATAAAAATCAAGCAAAACCCCTTGAAACAACCTTGATTCACCCCTATGAAGCCAAAATCACCCTTGGTAGTAAGTTTTGGAGATGAGAGTCTGTTTTGGGTGAAAAAGAAGGTAAATAACAAGTACAACCGACTTTTACGAGTTGGGACTGAGTTGACTCGGCTGAAAACTCGATTTGACCACTAATCACTAAAAATCGCATAACTTTTCGCTCGGACCTCCGTTTTTGACATAGTTTTCGTTCACGCGTTCTTAAAGAGATAATCTACAACTTACAATAGAAATACCTCAAAAATATCTTCCAATAAAAGTCAGTTTTTATGTATCCGTAACATAGATATTGATGCTTTTGACCCGTTTCTTTCCAATTGTTTTACCCCGGGCCGCGTACGACGATTCCGACTATTTCATATATAGTTTATTGCATTCGGGTTTGCTTCCAAATTTTACATTTTGATCACATAAACACGTATAAAGGGGATAATTGCAACATATTTGCGAAAGTGTATGTTACAATTACCTCCTCCTTTTGAGTATTCTGTCCTCGGAATCTTCATTTCTCGAATAGCTCGGGATATTTGGCAAGCATCTATTCTTTGTTCTCCCACGTGCAATTCGGACCACGATGATGCTTCCATTTCACTAATACCAATTCGATTGTCTTGTTTCGAAGATTTGCCGTTCTTTCGTTTAAATTTCTTCTGGTTCCTCGATATATCTCAGTCATTCGTCAATCTTCACCTCAGCTAAGGGAATTGTTTCATCATACTTACCCAAACACTTTCGAAGATATCCAACATGAAATACATCGTGAATACCAGACAGCTCTTCTGGATGTTCAAGTCGATATGCTTGTTTGCCAATACGTTCAATGATTTTGAATGGTCCAAAGAAACGTAGACTAAGCTTACCTTGCTTACCAAATCGTAGAATACCCTTCCAAGGGGAAACTTTCAACATAACYATGTCGCCCACGGTGAATTCAATTGGTCGTCGACGATTATCGGCGTACGACTTCTGTCTGTCCTGAGCGGCTTTCATCCTTTCCCAAATAACTTGAATCTTATCATTCGTAATTTGAATCATTTCGGGTCCAGCAAGCACTTTCTCACCTGTCTCACGCCAACACAGTGGAGTTCGACATTTACGACCATATAAAGCCTCAAAAGGCGCCATATCGATAGTCGAGTGATAGCTGTTGTTGTATGAAAATTCAACCAATGGTAGATGCATATCCCAACTACCACCAAACTCAAGGATACAGGCATGCAACATATCTTCTAATGTCTGTATCGTGCGTTTGGACTGGCCATCAGTTTGGGGATGATAGGTTGTGCTCAATGCCACGCGTGTCCTTAGTTCTTGTTGTAAACTGGCCCAAAATTTCGAAGTAAATCGAGAATCTCGATCAGAAATTACCTTCAGAGGAACACCATGTCGTGCAATAATGCCGTCGATATAAATTTGTGCCCATTTATCCATAGAATACGACTCTCAAACAGGCAGAAAGTGAGCACTTTTGGTTAAATGGTCCACGACAACCCAGATGCTGTCGTGCTGACGAGACGTCTTCGGTAGCTTTGTAACGAAATTCATTGTAAGTTCCTCCCATTTCCACACCGGTATATCGAGAGGTTGAAGGCTACCATAAGGTTTTTGGTGTTCAACTTTAACCTGCGAACACGTAACATATTGTTCTACATATTGGCCGATATCACGCTTCATTCCCGGTCACCAATATTCATATCTCAAATCGTAATACATCTTTGTACTGCCCGAATGCACGGACATCCGCGACTTATGTGCTTCAGATAATACCAATTCTCGAATACCACCGAGTTTTGGAATCCAAACACGGTCCTTGAAGACTTTAAGTCCTCGACTATCATCTRTCAGATACGAAACATAACCAACTATACGCTCTGGTTTCACACGATCAGGCTTCAAAGCCTCTACTTGCCATTTCCGTATGTTGTCAACTATTGTGGATGTCACGGACGTATGTGTAATAGCATAACACATGGATTTTGCATAAGTCTTTCGGCTTAAAGCATCTGCAACAACATTAGCTTTACCTGGATGATAGAGAATTTCACATTCATAGTCTTTAATCAGTTCCATAGCTCGTTGTTGCCTCATGTTCAAAGTCTATTGAGTGAAGATATACTTCAAACTCTTATGATTTGTGAATAGTTGACATTTGGTACCATATAACTAATGACACCATAATTTTAGTGCAAAAATGACCGCTGCCAACTCAAGATCATGAGTTGGATAGTTCTTTTCATAATCTTTCAACTGTCTTGATGCATATGTAATTACGTTGCCTCACTGCATAAGAACACAACTGAGATCCAGTTTAGAAGCATCGCTGTAAACTACCAAGTCGTCACTACCTTCTGGTAAAGCTAGAACAGAAGCATTTGACAAACAAAGCTTTAACACCTGAAAAGCATTCTCTTGAGCTTCACCCCATTCGAACTTGACATCTTTCCGGGTCAACAAAGTTAAAGGCACGAAAATTTTAGAGAAATCTCGTATGAATTGTCTATAATAACCCGCGAGTCCAAGAAAACTACGAATCTTAGATGCATTCTTAGGTTGCTCCCATTTTTTTACAGCTTCAACTTTGGACGGGTCAACCGACACACCGTCACAAGAAATCGTATGACCTAGGAATTGCACMTGACGTAGCCAAAATTCACATTTCGAAAATTTAGCATATAGACGCTCTTGTCGAAGTGTTTCAAGCATCTCACACAAAAATGCTTCACGTGATCCGCTTCAGATTTGGAATATACAAGAATATCGTCTATAAACATGATCACAGATTTGTCCAACATTGGCCGGCACACGCGATTCATCATATCCATGAACGCTGCAGGTGCATTAGTTAAACCAAATGGCATAACTAAAAATTCATAGTGGCCATAACGTGTACGGAAAGCCATTTTTGATTCATCTTCTTCACGCACTCTCAATTGATGATAACCCAACCATAAATCAATTTTAGAGAAGTAACTCGCACCTTGCAATTGGTCGAACAAATCATCGATACGCGGAAGTGGATATTTGTTCTTGATCGTTACTTTGTTTAACTCATGGTAATTGATGCACATACGCATTGAACCGTCTTTCTTCTTGACAAATAGTACTGGAGCACCCCAAGGAGAAGTGCTCGGTCGGATAAAACCTTTATCGAGAAGTTCTTGCAGTTGATTGTTCATTTCTTTCATTTCAGCCGGAGCCAGACGATATGGCATCCTAGCAATCGGCGTTGCATCAGGAATTAAGTCAATTCGAAATTCAACTTGTCTATCAGGAGGTAAACCGGGTAAGTCCTCGGGAAATACATCTGGAAATTCACACACAACCAGTACGTCACTAACCATTTTCTTTACCTCTTTCGACACATCAAAAATATAGGCTAAATAGGAAGAACAACCTTTAGATAGGTGTCTTCGACCTTTAAGCGTAGAAGTCAACTTTACGTCTCCTTTACACTTTTCACCGTAAACGTATAAATAGTTGACGTCGTTCGGTATACGGAATATGCATTGAAAACACAAAATATCAGCCCGATTCTTAGCCAACCAATCCATACCAATAATTATATCAAAGCTATGGATATCCATCGGTACAAGATCTACAACAAAACTCATGCTCATCTAATTGCAACACACAATCTTTGTAAACTTTATCAGCTAGCATAGATGTGCCATCAGCAGTGTCAACGTAAAAAGATTTAGCAAGCACATATGGCACAAAGTTTAAACATCGAGCAAACATATGAGAAACGAATAAATTAGTAGCACCAGAATCAAATAAGATACGAGCGGGATGAGAATTAACGAGAAATATACCCATAACCACATTAGGTTTACCTCGAGCTTCCTCGGTAGTGATTTGAAAAGCTCTGGCCTGGACGCGCGATACCTCCTCCTTTTGACAAGCAGCACCACTAGTAGAAGGTCGGCGAACAGAAGCCTTACTTTCCTAAGGTTTAGATCGAGGGCATTCTCTTTGACAATGGCCTATAGCACCACATGAGTAGCATGTCATATCCCTCCTCGGGCAGTTTGGTCTCCACCACAACCATGACATCTAACTTCAGGGCGAACAGTGTTGCATCGGCCTCGATGAACCTTACCGCAAACAGAACAGGGTGGAGGAGCATTTGACTGAAGGCTATAAGCTTGGGACCAAGATTGAGGTCGTGATCTAGCTTGGGATTGAGCGTATCTCGGATTGAAATTCCTAGAAAAGTGCTGTGTTGGTGCAGATATGGCACCTTCAATTCGAGGTCGCTTGGCTGGTGGAGCTGGATTACGATCCGAGCGGGTCAAATCATGTTCGCACCATCCTGCAGATTCCACCGCTTTCTCAAACTCTGAAATATCACGATTGGCGACGACATCTCGAATCTCTGATCGCAATTCTTGTTCTGTAGTCAAGAAACGTGTGGTAAACTGTGCTTTATGATTGAACTCGGTCTCGTAGTCCACCACTGTCATCTTTCCTTGATTAAGATCAAGAAACTCCTTCTCCAATCGTTTTTGTAGATCAATTGGACAATACTGCTTGTTAAAACGAGTTTTGAAAGACTCCCAAGGCATACCTTCTTTTTTAGTTTCACCTAAAGCTGCAAAAGTAGCATTCCACCATATCAAGGCCCTACTTTGGAACATAGTCGTGGCATAATTCATTTTATCATCACATAGCACTCGGGTGATACGAAATACCTTCTCAATATTCAATATCCATTCAAGTGCCTCCAATGGATCAACCTTCCCAGAGAACTCAGTAGCACCGCTACCACGAAAGGTTT
>NW_020200739.1:126415-127961 GCF_001531365.2 Cynara cardunculus var. scolymus
AATTTCACCAAAATAGCCATTAATGAAGAAAATCAAAGTTCAACCTATATTCTTCATTTTCGAAATCTCCAAATCATCAATCAAACATCATAACAACTTAGTTAGGCTATAACCAATCTAATTACAACATATTACTAATATAACTCAGATTAGGTTTCATTGATTTCATCTCTAACTAGCTTCAAATCTAGAGATTAACCAATGAAATAGTTATACCTTAATTGAAGGATGAATTTGGCATAAAAATAAAGCAAAACCTCTTGAAACAACCTTGATTCACCCCTATGAAGCCAAAATCACCCTTGGTAGTAAGTTTTGGAGATGAGAGTCTGTTTTGGGTGAACAAGAAGGTAAATAACATGTATAACCGACTTTTACAAGTTGGGACTGAGTTGACTCGGCTGAAAACTCGGATCGACCACTAATCACTAAAAATCGCATATCTTTTCGCTCGGACCTCCGTTTTTGACGTGGTTTTCGCTCACGCGTTCGTAAAGAGATAATATACAACTTACAATAGAAATATCTCAAAAATATCTTCCAATAAAAGTCAATTTTTATGCATCCGTAACGTAGATATTGATGCTTTTGACCCGTTTCTTTCCAATTGTTTTACCCCGGGCCTCGTACGATGATTCTGACTATTTCATATATAGTTTATTGCATTTGGGTTTGCTTCCAAATTTTATGTTTTGATCACATAAACACGTATAAAGGGGATAATTGCAACGTATTTGCGAAAGTGTATGTTACAATTTGAGAGTATTATAAAGCATTGACTTGTTGACTTTCTCTCTCAACTCTCCTCTCATGTTCTTACAAKATTACTTGAAGATTGCCATGGAATCATGAAGTTTTATGTAGATTGATCATATCAGGGACAAATAAGCTGGTTTCTGATGGCTTGGTGAAWGGGTTACCAGATTTGAAATTCCAAAAAGACCATGTTTGTGCATCTTGTGAATTAGGGAAGATGAAAAAAGTGCTTCTCACAAATAAAAAGTGGAGCATAGCACTGATGAGTGTATGTATGCCACTTTCTTAAGCAAAATTGAACCAACTAAGGTGTCTGAAGCCTTAGCTGATCAAGATTGGATAATTGCTATGCAAGAGAACCCGAATCAGTTTGAAAGTATATAAGTTTTGAGATTGGTTCCTCGTCCCCAAAACAAGACAATCATTGGCAATACATGGGTGTTGAAGAATAAAAAGGATGAAGACGGAGTTATTCTTAGAAACAAAGCTCAACTAGTCGTAAAGGGTACAATCAACAAGAAGGTGTACACTATGATGACATGTGATAACTGGGTCCTGGTTATACACATGAGGTAATTGTTATGTGATTACTTTGTTTCTGTGGTCACATGAATATATGATTAATTGCAATACTTAATCATGTGGGTATATGCATATATATATATATATATATATGTGTGTGTGTGTGTGTGTGTGTGAATATGTGTATGCATAATTTATATGTAGGCATGGGATGTTGTTATGAGTATATGTATACATGAAAAGGTATGTATGTATGTGGATGTTATGT
>NW_020200740.1:0-1703 GCF_001531365.2 Cynara cardunculus var. scolymus
CCATCTTCATCAACTACCATCCTCCATCATCTCTCAAATTCCCAAACCTTCTCAACCTTCCACCTCTTCAATCGATGAAACCCTTACCACCCTCACCCACTAAATAACAACCATCCAAGACACTCTCACCCAACTACCCGCTGCCATCCTAAGCCAAATACCCCAACCCACTCCTCCTCCCCCTCCTCCCACTGCAGGACCTTCTTTCGACGAAGCCTTTTCTACATTCACTGCAGAGGTGAGAAACTTAATCACCAACCTTCCCACACCACCACCCTCTTCCACATCAACCATGCCACCACACCCTCAAGCCTCCACCTCATCAACAGAGTTCGCCACTAAGGCGGACTTGCAAGCTCTGTCAAGAGCACTGGTCTCCTCCTTCAACGAGATCAGCGCTAAGTTTGTTCATCGAGCCATCCAACCAACAAGGGCTCTCACTACAACATTGGTTGATGAACGACAACGAACTTCAACTCTCCTTCGTTCGATGAAGGAGAGCACCAGAAAGGCAGCCCTGAGGGCGTATCTTCAATCCCTCTGGAAGAACAAAGAGAAGAAGAGGTCCCATGCCTCATGCTCGAGCAGTCGTTCGCAGAAACGAAGAAGACACGATGACCAAGACCCCGATGATCAAGGTCTTGGCCCTCGTGAGGGGGAGACAACGGCGACTGCACATGCAACACATTTCGCTGCACCACAACCATCATCCACTCAACCACAACTCCCAATAGAACCCATCTAGTTGAGCTCTGCATCCGATGAARAACCCACTACCCCTCCAACACAAACAAACCTACCCTTAACCCCTTCACCAACACCTCGCCCAACTCAACCATTCATCATCTCCACATCACAAGAACCCACAAACCAACCTACCTCACCCACATTACAAGAGCCTACAAACCAACCTCCTTCACCTACATTACCAGAACCCACAAACCAACCTACTTCACCCGCACAATCAGAGCCCACAACAACCCAACAACCAAAACCTATGACTACCCTTCCTTCATCATCCCAACAACCAAAAGAAACCCATGAACCTGAAACAACCCAAACAACCAAAACACAACCCATGGTGCAAGCGGATATTCCCTCCTCCTCGGCCCATCCTCCACAGAGCCTAGYGGACGAAATACTTCAGAACATGGAGTCAATGAGGAGAAGACCTCAAGTGCCTGCCAGGGAGCCAGTAATGATGGAAAATATTCATCAATATATGTATCAAGATAGAGAAGAAAGCCTGTCAACCAATCCACCAATCCTATCACCAGAGTCGATGAATCTTCTTCATCATCGTTTCGTAAGACAGACTACTCAAGATCCTCGAGCTGTCTTTTCGAACGAGGGTATAAGAAGAGTCTTAGACTTAAAATTCAAGTCCTTTGCCAATAGAGCTATTCGCTACATCGAGTTCAGAGTGGAAAGAGACTGCAGGAGATACGTTCTGCTTCAGTCTTGACTCAACCTGAACTCGGACTTGTTTACAAGAATGAGCTTGGGGTTAAAAAGTTCTTTAGAATGTCTGAAGCGTTCAAGTATTCAACTGAGACACTTGAATGGTTTCAGAGAAACATTAGAGACAGACTGGGCAGAAGCCACGTGCCGAGGGAAGAGGGAAACCATCTCATTCAAGAAATCTCAACTGTGATTGCATACAGAAGATTACTCTTGCGCTTTAGAGAAATATACTTGGGTAA
>NW_020200740.1:2278-10748 GCF_001531365.2 Cynara cardunculus var. scolymus
CATTAGCTAACTAGTATAAATAGACGACTAGGTCTATTGTAAAAAGTGTGCATATGTGAAAAATCCTCTTAGTGTTTTACGTCTTATTATCAATAAAGTAAAACCTTTGAAGCTCAAATTGTTCTTTAATATTCATATATTAATTTTGAGTCTTCTTAACTTTCTTCATAAAATTATTATAATTTGGTTATTCGTAACTAAATTATAAGTGTTATTGAGAGATCTGGGATCAACATACTTCCTTGCTTTCATCACACTTAACATACCAGTATGATGATTCTGATGATCATCATATATAACAACTGACCCTCTGTCTGGCGACATTATTCTGATCATCTTTTTATCACAAACAATGATGGCTTGATTTTTAGCCAACCAATCCATCCCTACTACTATATCAAACTCTTTCATGGGCATGGGAAACAGTTTGATTGGTAGCTCAAATCCCTCAATCATAATTGTTGGGTTTGAGTTAGAGCGTTAAAGTTGTATTCAAGTTTCTCCTTAGAATAGCTTTATTTTGTAATAGTGTAGTTTTACTATTTCCTTGTATAAATAGTATTTTCCTTGTAATTGTCATAATGAAGTGATTAGCAAATTGTAATCAAGTTTTTTAGCTGTAATTCTCTCTCTCTCAATCTAATCATTCTTTGAAGATATTCTTTCTATTATTTTATTCATCTTAATTCTTGAAGATCATATCATGTTTGTATGAATTTGGGACTTCACAATAATAGTACAATTATCGAACACATAATCCACATATATTTGACCATTAGCAGTATCAACTACTAACTTATCGTCAAGAGGCACAGAGTTCATGCAAGCACATAAAGCAAAGGATGGGGATACAAATGAGAAGTTTGCACCCGAGTCAAATAACACTTTAGCATATAGCGAGTTCCTGAGGAATGTACCTATCACTACATTTGGTGTAGTTTCGGCTTAATGTTTGGTCATTTGAAAAGATCGACCCCGTGCCCCTCCTAATCCTCCTCTACCCATGCTTGGTCTTCCACAGGCACTCGATGTATTGCTTCCTATGGTTAATTGAGGAGCCTTCATTTGCGGACAGTTAGGCCTGAGATGATCTGGTGAGTTACAATTAAAACATCTTTTTGTCATCAGGCAATTCCTTGATAGATGGCCTGCCTCTCCACATTGACAACACTTTCTTGGACCAATTTTGCAATCACCCTAATGAACTTGATGGGATCGAGGACAAGCTTTCTCACTAACTCTCTATACAAGTCTGTTTCCATATTTCACAGCTTTCGGCCCTCTATATGCTGCGATGACCCTTCCTATTTTCTCTTCTCTATCATTTTCCCTTCCTCTTGTGGATTTTTATTCTTCTCTGTTACTTCTGTCGTGTCAACCGTCAAAGAAAATGTAGTCGGATTCATGGCCATCACAAACTCTCGAATTGAGGGTTTTAACCCCCAAATGTATCTCTCCACCTTTCTTGACTCAGATGAAATAGAGTGTTCTGCAAAGCGTGAATATTCTATGAACTTCTCTGTATATTCGCGGACAGATCTGGTCCCTTGTTCTAACTTTAGAAAGTCTTCTTCCAGCTGTCTTATAGCAGCTTTAGGACAAAATTGTTCTTTGAATCTGTTAACAAATTTTGCCCATGTCAAGGTTTGCAAAATGTCTGCTCTGGCTAGTGACTCTACTTCCCACCAGAACAATGCATTGGATTTCAATATAGAGACTGCAAATCTGACTTTGTCTGTTTCTGCACATCTGATTCTATTAAACACATATTCTATATCCTTGATCCAACACATGGCTTTGATTAGATCTCTTTCCCTTGAAAAGGTTGGTAGTTTACATGTTAAGAACATTTTAATATCTCATTATCTATTGTTGGTAACCGGAATTGATGGATTAATTTCAACTCTGCCAGTCTCGATTCTGGAAGGTATCCCCATGATGGAAGTCAAGGTTTCCCTTAGCTTTCCCATCTCTTCTACCAACATGTCTCTAGTCACATATTATGGCTGAGGCATCTATTCTTGATTCATGTTTTCAGAATTTGATTCTCCTTGATCTGTGTTGGCTTTTGTCTACTATTTCAGCCTCTAGTTGCCCTCTGTCTCTGTCTCTACCTTTGCCTCTGTTTCTACCTTTGCCTCTGCCCTCAGAAGTACCAATAGGAGCAAAGAACAGGGGAATCCTCTTCTTCATTAGGATTGGAGCGGGTGATCCTTTCAGACCTTCTAGATCTACTAGTCATCTACAGATTTTCAAGGTTATTAAACACATTTTAACATTCCCAAATATAATAAAGTGTCCAAGTTCCGTTATGACCTGTAAATTCAAAGTTACATTGGCCAGATGTAATCCGAATATACCTTACACACTGATCTCTTAACTTATCATATTTATTTCCAAATGGGATAACTATGTCTGGAACCCATAATATGCAATAAAACAGTTTAAGTCTAGGCATCATGCATGTGAAGACCTAAATTTCTTAAAATCAGGCTCTGATACCACTTTTGTAACACCCGATAACTCACATTGCATATAACATATAATTCATACAGAGAATACATGTTTAATCCCATAAAGGTCCATAATACAAGATACTACATTACAAAATACACAACCAGAAAATTCCAAAATACATGCTATTGTACTACATAACATATAATTTCCAAAACACATCCATTGCTCTTCATATAGCTATGCATATAGGGAAACAAATCACATTTTTCCTTTTCCCTTACTATCATTATATTCTGCATTTGTAATATTCAGGTTTTAATTTTTCGATTTATATATATATATATATGTATGTGTGTAGTAATTTGGAGGAGGGGAAAAGCGGCTAGACGCACCGCCTTCACATTCCTTTACTGCTATAAATAGAAATTTTGAAATTTTGAAGGGTATTTTCTCATACACCATATTTAGAAAGCTCTCCTTTGCGAATCGTACGGATACAAGAAGTGAATTCAAAAGCCTGAAAATTCAAGTTATAAGGTGAGTGTATTAAGATCTTTGGATATAAATTGTTTACATACAATTTAATAGCATTTGGAACTGGTTATTACGAATTATGTTGCATTTTATGTGGTTTTTTGTTTAAACTGTTCAAGTGGTGTCTGGATTGATATCCGGATAATAAACCGCTCATGTATTGTCCGGAGATTTTCCTAAACCGGTCAAGAGGTGACCGAATATCATTTAAACCGTTCAAAAGATTTTAAGTGGTGTAGTGACCGGATTGTTTTAAACCGGTTAAAGGTTTAACCATGCATTGTCCGGTTTAATTTAAACCGGTTAACTTTGTAAGTGAAGTATTGTCCGGATTTGTAATCCGGACAAAGATGTTAACTCAATTTCAAGTGTTAAGGTTGACCGGACTTGTTATCCGGACAAGATTGACCGGACTTCAAGTCCGGATAAAGGGAGAAGGTTTTTGAAAATATTTTTTTAAAATGTAATAGCGGTGTAACCGCGAGAGAGAGATGAAATGGCGGTGTAACCGCGAGAGAGAGATGTAATGGCGGTGTAACCGCGAGAGAGATGAAATGGCAGTGTAACCGCGAGAGAGATGAAATGGAGGTGTAACCGCGAGAGAGATGTAATGGCGGTGTAACCACGAGAGAGAGATGTAATGGCGGTGTAACCGCGAGAGAGAGATGTTGGCGGTGTAATCGCGAGAGAGATGTATTGGCGGTGTAACCGCGAGAAACATAAATATATTTATGTTTCAGAACAGGTTTGATTCWAAACTGATTGTTTGGAATGTATATTGTTTGTATGAGATTTATACACTCACTAGACCTTTTGGTCTAACGCTCAGTTATTGGACTAACCTGTTTTGCAGGTCAGCGTACTTTGCAAGATAAAAGCAAAGGAAAAGTTTAGATGATGATATTAGTTTGTTTTTACATGTATTAAAGATGTATTTTGTTAGTCCATGTTTTGTAATAATACTATTTTTAGTATTATGAGTATGATGATGTGTAATATATGTATATGGGATTATGAGGGTCGTTACAGCATTTTCTGCAACACATATTTTAAAACACAAAATGAGGGTTAGACCTGGAGGTCTAGTGATATCCCTTTTTCCATGTAGTTGCACGGTGAAAATCATCAAAATATTATTCAAATAAATCATGTCACAAAATAAGATATAAATCCACATTCTGTAGGTGTTCATCGACCCTTTGGTCCTAAGGACCAGACTTAGAAAATATTATATAAAGAAATCAGGACCACAGTTCCTCTGGTTCCTTTACTAGAGCTTCATACTCAAGTAAAATCCTCTTAAACGTTCATAGACTAACATCATAGATAGTGAAATAGTTTTCCCAAGTATAAAAACATATTAAAATGATCTTGTAGGACCACAACTCTGGTTCTACTAGCAGAGCTTCTAGCTCAAAATGTAAGACCAACCAGAGCTTCTTGTTCAACGCGCAGGCCAAGCAGAGCCCCTCTGGTCTGTCCTTATTTGTTTGAAATGTTTCTAGGTTAAGATAGTATGAAATACTTTGAACATCCTTTAAAATATGATTTTGACACAGAGCTCCTACCTAATAGATACAGAGCCTCTGGTTTAAATAAACCTTTAGTAAAAGACTTGTATCAGTATCGAATCATCATCCAGAACCCTCTGGTTCTACTATGAGGACCGACCAGAGCCCATCTGGTTCCTTTCAAGGAACAATCAGAGCCTCTCTGGTTACTCATAAATCAAACACTTTGTTTCCAAAACAGAGTTTATCCAAAACCATTGGCCGTAGACCAAATTTTCCCCTTCTCAATAACATCAATACTATTATTTCTAATAAGAGCAACATCTCTTTGTCCGCAAATCACAAAGTAGTAAGAACTCAAATCTCTTGCAAATTTAAGAGACATAATAGCAAGAGCTATATTATTTAACACACACAAATGTCACCCTTATATCCGAAGGTACACTTCTCCTTGATATGCCAACCTTATAACCGAAAGTACACCTCTCCATGATATGCCACCCTTATCCCATGGTACACCTCTCCTTGATATGCCACCCATATTTCCTCATCAAAATCTATGGATTAGTTCCAAACAATGACAAACCGAAGTCACAACCGTCTTGATGAAACAACCTCAATAGTTTTATCCACAAAATCTATAGATTAATCCAAAACATAGACAGACCGAAGTCACAACCGTCTTAAAGGAATATCCTCTATAGTTTTTAACCATTAAAGGTATCAAAACAGTTTTATCTTAAAACTTTGAAAATATAGAACAATGAGTTCTTTCAATTTCATTTGCAAACTCAAATCTCCTTTAAATCCTTCAAATAGGATATCATCCATAAACTGTTTTCAAAGAGCAAAATCTGCTTTATCTTTCCAAAATAGTTTCCAAATCCACAATCATAAAACTCATCCTTAAATTCCAAATATCAAATCATCAAAACCCAACAGTTTAAATAACATAAGATAAAGGTTTTAGTATCAAAAACTCACCTTATATGCACAGATTTGGAGACTAAATCACATAGCAATTCTTTCGAACGAACACAGAATATCCAAAAAAGCTTTTGTGCCATAATCTTCTCATGAACAACCACCACTGCCACTCTCACACTTTTCTCTTAAAAATTTCTCAAAGATAAGATAAGAATGATCTTATCTTTTATTTCATATATATATATATATATATCTTAATAGAGGTGGTGTAAGTTTTAATAATATAAAACTTGTGGGCGGTGGGGAGTTTATTATAAAAATTTTATTTTCTTCATCACAAAGGTATCACATATTTTAATCATATTCCATGTATGCATATATCATCATCTTCTCATGTATGCATAGAATTTCATATTTTCACATATGTATATATGACCAATGCATTTATTTAGATAAAATGTATGTCATCACGTATTTCACAATACATTTCTGTACTAATCAATGTTCATCAATCAAAACTATACATCATAGACAAATCTTCATGTAGAAATGCATGTACGAAAATAGCACATTTTCCACTCCCCCTTACCGACCATACTTCCTGCAATACATATATAAAATCACAAAACGAGGGTTTGACCGAGAGGTCTAGTGAGTTACCCTATTTATGTCTTTGTAGGATGAAAATCATCAAAACCTTTAAGTAAAACAACTTTTCATATATATATATATAAATATATGAACAAGTAAGATCATAATATCGATACCTTTTTACTTTTCAAGTTAATAATCTCTACTTGCAATTAGTACTTCAACTCTCAACAGGTTATATAAACCACATTACTACAATGTCACTTTTAAACCTTTTCTATTCAAATAAGGTTCATTCAAAGTTCCAAGCCAAATCTGTTATCTCCATCTTTATAATATACAGACTATGATTTCCAAAAAGACCTTGATCCTAAATCTTTATATCACAAAGAAATAAAGATTCCAGACCATGGTAATCTTAAGGGTTATAAATAGAAAGAGTTATATCATATAACACACATACAAATGCCACCCTTATATCCAATTGTACACCTCTCCTTGATATGCCACCCTTATCCCAAGGTACACCTCTCCTTGATATGTCACCCTTATCCTATGGTACATCTCTCCTTGATATGCCACCCTTATTTCTTCATCAAAACATTTCACAAAAACAATTCCAGATAAAATTAGACCGCAGTCTATGAAATTATCATCAGTTCAACTTTATCTTTTCAAAATTCCCCATTGTATGATAAAATAACAATTTTTATCAATCATGCACAAGGTATAATAAAAATCCGAACAACATAGGCTTGGCCGGTTTACCAAATCCGGACAACACATCGCCCAAGACTTGTCCGATTTAATATTTGATTTAAATCACAAAACCTTGTCCGGATAACAAATCCGGACAACACTATTCACCATCATTCGATTTAACTAAACCGGTCACCATTAGTTAAAGTCTGTCGTCCTTAACGGCAAGTCTGCCTTCCTCAACAGGAAACTTCAAGAAGAAGTCTACGTGCAGCAGCCTCCTGGGTTTGAAGATCCAAAACATCCGGACTACGTCTATTTTCTGGATAAAGCCCTCTATGGGCAGAAGCAAGCACCCAGGGCCTGGTATGAAACTCTATCTACCTTTCTCATCAATAATGGATTCGAAAAAGGTACAATCGATACAACCCTCTTTCTCAAAAAGCACAAAAGTGATATCTTACTTGTTCAAATATATGTGGACGACATCATATTTGGTTCTACAAATGCAAAACATTGCGAAAAATAAAACAAACTTCAGAAGGGATTTTCATCAATCAGTCCAAGTATGTGACTGATCTTCTAAAGAAATACTATCTCTCAAATTCATCATCGATGAGAACACCAATGGCTACAAGCGCTAAGTTATTTGCTGATCCATCAGGCAAACCTGTGGATGTAACAACCTACAGAGGCATGATTGGATCACTCCTATATCTAACTGCTAGTAGACCAGATATTATGTTTGCTACATGTCTTTGTGCAAGATATCAATCAAATCCTAAAGGATCACATCTCTCTGCAGTCAAAAGGATTTTTAGATACCTCAAGGGAACTCCATCATTGGGTCTCTGGTATCCAAATAACTCTGGCTTTGATCTAATAGCCTACACAGATACAGATCATGCAGGTTGCAAACTTGATAGAAAGAGCAGGTCTAGAAGTTGTCAACTCTTGGGGGACAAGCTGGTAAGTTGGACATTCAGAAAACAAAATTGTGTGTCAACATCCACAGCAGAAGCAGAATATGTTGCTGCTGCTAGTTGTTGTTCACAAGTTCTCTCTCTTCTTAAAAATTCTCAATGGCCAACTGGAATTCTGCATACAGTGTTGGTTCCCTCACCAAGCCTCCAACTCTTCAAGGAGAAGAGTACCCGCAATGGAAGATAAGAATGGTGAATTTCCTAGAAAGAATGGACAGGAACCTCCTACGATCTGTAATGGAGGGTCCTTACATTCCACAAACTCTTGTTCCAAGAGTTCCAGGAACGAACACCACAGCGGAAATTCCTGCCTACTATATGCCCAAGGATGAGAAAAATTGGGATGAAGACGACATAGAAAGGGTAGCAACAGACAAGAAGGCCAAACGAATGATAATCATGGCCATACCCAATGAAATCTTCCAATCCCTCGATAGATGTTCCACAGCCAAGGAACTATGGAATGAATTGGCAAGCCAACTAGAAGGAAGGGCAAAAACGAAGAAAAATCATAGAGCACAATGTCTCAATGAATACACTAATTTCAAGGCCCTTCCTGATGAACCGATACAGAAAACATACGATCGTTTCAACACATTGATCAATCAATGTCGTCGAAACGATATCTCTAGAACTAAGGAAGAAAACAATGTTTTATTCCTAAAAAGTCTTGGCGATGAATGGACTCAGTTGTCTATGTCCCTTCAAGCAAACCAGGACCTAGACGGCTGGTCACTTCATGATCTGTATGGAACGCTTGTAGCACAA
>NW_020200740.1:10903-12676 GCF_001531365.2 Cynara cardunculus var. scolymus
ACCAGAGAACTTAAGAAGAAAGGAAATAAAGCATTGGTGGTTGAATCAGAATCTGAAGACGAAACTTCTGAATCAGATGATGAAATTAAAGCCTTTGCCAAATCTCTGGCCTTGATTACAAAGTAGTTCCAGAAAAAGTTTATCAAGAAACCCTACGAACGAAAAGAATTCAAGAGGGAAAGGTACCAGTCATCCTATAAAAGGAAGCCATCGAAATTTCATCAGAGGGCATATAGAAGAGATGGAAGAGAAGAAATAGAAGAAAGAAGAGAGGACAGAAGAGACGAGAGGAAGGAGGACAAGGATGGAAGGAAAAATGACCTCCGCTGCTTCAGGTGCAGAAAACTTGGTCATTTTTCCAAAGAATGCAGAGGAGGATTAGTAAAGGATGCTGACTATTACAAGAACAAATACAAGTATAATCCTAGAGAGCGAAGCCTGATGGCCGAAAGAGAAAATTGGGTGTCTGATTCTTCATCAGATGATGAAGACAAAGCACTCATATGTCTGATGGCCACGTCCAAAGCATAATCTGTCTCCGACTCTGATGATCAGGTATGTGAGTCTACTTTAAATGAAACCAACTTTGCTCCATCTGAGCTAGAGTTAAGGGTTATAAAACTTTCAGAAAATTTCTTTAAATTAAATTTTGAAAAATCTGAAAGGATAAAAGCGGAAAAAGAAGCAAGTTTCTAGAAAAGAGAGACTGACCTTCTAACCGAAGAAAAAAGCCGAACTTGCTAAGGAAAAGACTCGCATCAGAACTCTTAAGAAATCAGAGGAAGATAAAGTTTTGGAATTAAACAAACTAATAACTAAGGACCTAGAAAAGAAAACTAACGCCTTAAAGGAATCCGAGGCAGAGAGACTAAACTCAGTTGCTCTTAAAGATTTCTTTCAAAAAGAGCGGGAAATTCTTCACCAGAAACTTCAAACCAATGAACTTCTGATGAAGAAGTACAAAGATGCCCAAGACGTTTATGAAAAATTAAATGGTCGAATGGACACTCAAGGGATTAGATTCAATGAATTGAACTCTTTCATCAAATCAAAGAAATCCACCCTTGAATCTACTTTCAAACTTGGATGCATTCAAAAACCCGACTTTACTCCAAAACCAAACTGTCGTTTCAAGACAGGATTTTGAAAATGTGGTATACGAGAATAGTACAAGTAAGAATTTTTATGGAAGAATTGACACCTCTAAATAAGAAACCGATGGAAACCCTATGGTTAAACCAGAATGTTTGATTGTCAATTTCATTCCATTAGCAAGTACCGTTGATGAAAAAGAGAATTCTAATGAGGAAACATCAGCTGATGAATCGATGAACCATTCAAGTAAAATTGAAAGTTYATCAAAGTCAGAGTCGATGAAACCTCAAGCAGATCACTCTGAAGCATCAACCTTTGAACCCACATCTTCCACTTCAATCCATACTAATTTTTATTTTGAGAAATCAGCAAGGGACTTTCTCGATTTTGAATCCAAAGAAGAGATAATCTGTGAATCACCAAAGATCATTGACAGTAAAAAGCCTCAAAACTTAAAACCCTCAATGAAATATGTTATTCCTTCATTGATGAAATCTTCAGACAAAGGAAAGCGAAAACTGAAAGATAGCAAATCCGCCAAAGATAACTCACAAGGCCTTAGTACATCTTTCAAGTTCATCAAGTTTACTCGTGAGCAAAAACAGAAGTGGCCTACCTCTGAGAAAACTAACCACCACTTTTCCTCTCATCCAGCTGAAGAAAAGCAGACCTTCCTCA
>NW_020200740.1:13026-18688 GCF_001531365.2 Cynara cardunculus var. scolymus
GTACCTAAATCCCCTTAATTTGTCTTGCATGACTAGCATGTGCAACCATGGTACATTGACTCAGGTTGCTCTAGGCACATGACTGGTGACATAAGTCAGCTGACCTCCTTCATCGAAAAATCTGGAGGCTCTGTGACTTTTGGAGACAACAGCAAGGGTATTATCAAGGGATATGGCACTCTCATAAAAGGCAACATCTCCATCAGCATAGTGGCTTATGTCGAAGGATTGAAGCACAACCTTTTAAGCATAAGCAAGTTCTGCGACAAGGGTCTTGAAGTCAGGTTTCGCAAAGGTTTCTGCATCATAGAAACAAAGGGCGGTCACACAATCATTAAGGCAAAGAGAGAAGGAAATCTCTATCTTCCAGATTTTGAGTCCTCCAAGGGACAAGACACCCTTTGTCTTGTATCTCATAAGAGCGATGAAAGTTGGCTATGGCATCAGAAATTTTCACATTTCAACTTTGATGCACTATGAAAACTAGCCACATAAAAGTTGGTCAAGGGGATTCCGGATCTCAAATTCGAAAAAGATCATCTTTGCTCAGCCTGTGAGATGGGAAAGCTAAAACGGGCCTCACATAAAACCAAGTCAGAAACCTCCAGCACCAAGCCCTTGGACATGATTCATATAGACCTCTGTGGGCCTATATCAACTCAAAGTCTCTCTGGAAAGAAGTATATGCTAGTACTGGTCGATGAATACTCCAGATACACTTGGGTTGAATTTGTAAAGAAGAAATCAGATGTTCCAGACCTACTAGTTGGAGTGATGAAAAGGCTTCAAGTCTGTAAGTTGTTCCTATGCTACATACGCTTCAAGTCATATCCAGCAGAGCTTCTGTGATGTTTCACAGAGGGTCTGCAGCTAGTCTTCTGTGTAGATTATCTTTAGCTAGTTTTACTTAGGTCTTTTAGCTGCTCGTGCCTTCCACGTGATCTTGTCTGTAATCTTTTTTTAGATGAACGGCTTAGATTAAATTGCTTTAGGTCGTGTCAGGAAACGGTTACTTGCTTGTATAAATAGCAGTGTAGGCCTTTGTATTTTGTGTGCTTCCAGATTTGTAATCGTTGATATTTTCAATCAATTGAAAATCATTTGATGCAATTCTCTTTGTGTTCATTACTTGTTCTTCATTGTGTTCTTACTGTTTCTACCTGTTTGATTGATATTGTTTCCGCTGCTTTACTACTGTCAAATCGATCATTCAAGTAAGTTTTTAGTACCAAGAATTGAGTTATTCGATCCAACAGAATGTGTTGAAGGCTCTTGTGGTCGGTGAAGATAGAGCATCTTGTGCCATAGAGATAGTGTCTCTAGATTTTGAGTGCGAACACCACTGCTCCAAGTTCCAGGTCATGGGTGKTGTAATTCATTTCATGGACTTTTAGTTGCCTCGACGCATACGCAATAACTTTGTCCTTCTGCATCAATACGCACCCCAGTCCTTGATGCGAGGCGCCGCAGTACACCACAAAGTTATCTGTTCCCTCTGGTAAGTCTCCGAAATGCTTCCTCCTGTTTCTCGCCCCAAATAAATTTCTTATCTTTCTGCGTTAGAGTCGTCARTGGTTGCGCGATCTTGGAGAAGTTTGCAATGAATCGCCTATAATAACCTGYCAAACMARGAAATTGACGAATCTCCGTTGGTGTCTTTGGGGCTTCCCACTTTTTGATAGCCTCGATCTTAGCTGGATCAACATGGATTCCCTTATCATTGACTACATGGCCCAGAAAATGCACTTCACGAATCCAAAATTCGCATTTGGAAAATTTGGCGTACAACTTTTCCTTCTTGAGCAATTCTAGGATCAACGTTAAATGTTGTTCATGCTCCTTCTTATCTCGTGAGTAAATCAATATATCGTCTATAAACACGATCACGAACTTGTCTAGGTACGGTCGGCAAACCCTGTTCATCAAATCCATGAAGACTGCCCGAGCGTTTGTTAATCCAAAAGGCATGACTAGAAACTCGTAATGACCGTATCGAGTCCTAAACGGCGTCTTAGCAATGTCTTCTTCGTGAACTCTCATCTGGTGATATCCTGAACGAAGATCGATCTTTGAGAAGTACGTAGCACCTTGTAGTTGATCAAACAAGTCGTCGATCCGAGGGAGGGGGTAACGGTTTTTGATGGTCAGCTTGTTGAGTTCTCTGTAATCAATCCACATCCGGAAAGATCCATCCTTCTTTTTGACGAATAGAACCGGAGTTCCCAGTATGAAGAGCTAGGTCTGATGAATCCTTTATCGAGCAGCTCCTGTAGTTGTTCTGATAATCCAGCATCTCCGATGGTGCTAATCGGTAAGGCGACTTTGCCACGGGTGCAGCTCCAGGAACTAAATCAATATGAAACTCTACTTGTCTGTGCCGGGGTAATCCAGGTAATTCATCTGGAAATACCTCAGGAAAATCTCGCACTATCGGGAGATCCTGAATACGCTTCTCTTTGATCTCCCTATCCACAACATGTGCCAAGAATACAACGCAATTTTTCCTCATGTAATTTCGCATTTTCATATATGTCACTATTTTAAGATCCCTCCTTGGTTTCTCTCCATGTACTTCGAGTATTCTTCCTTCTGATAGTGGTATACGAATCTTCTTTTCAGCACAACAAATTTCAGCTCGGTTTTCAGACAACCAATCCATACCCACGACTAAATCAAAACTTCCTATTTTGATTGGGATTAGGTCAATACTAAAATTCGTTTCTACCAAGTTTAGAGTGATGTTCTTGATCACATCTTTGAACCTAACTTTCTGTCCGCTAGCATATTCTATTATATGTACTTCGTTCAACTTTTGGGGTCTTATGTTTATCTTTGGCCTAAAATCTAGCGATACAAAACTCCTATCTGCTCCAGAATCAAAAAGTACAGATGCAAGATTACTGTTTAGGAGAAACGTACCTGTGACGACATCAGGATTTTGCCTTGCTTCTTCTGCCCCAATCTCAAACACTCGGCCTCGTGCCTGACCCCCTTGGTTCCCTTGATTGGTTGGTCGTGCTTGATTTGTGTAGGGCCTTTGATTTCTTCTAGGACAAGTGTTTCGGATATGATTTGGGCTTCCACACTCAAAATAAACCCGTCCTTCTCTGATTCTGCAATCCTTTGCAACATGTCCTGTCCTGTTGCACTTATGACATGTGATACATCTCCCCAAGTGTTGTTTGTTGCACTTGTCACACTTTGTGTATGATCCTTTCCCTCTCTCGGTCGCCGGTGCCTGAATTCCATAGTTTCCTAATACTTTCTGCTCCTTACCCATCCTTTTTTCAAACTGTCTTCTAGCAGGTTCCTCCATTATCCTTTTTCCTCTCGCCTTGTCACTTGTGAATGCTCCCGAACGGTTTGCATTGTTGGTGAGCCTTGTCGCTAATTTCACTGCTTCTTGCAGTGTTTTCGGGTCAGCCGAATTCACATTCCCTCTGATAACAGGAGACAAGCCCCAAACGTATAGATCAACTCGGTTCTCCTCGGGCGTCACCAAATGTGGCACCAATTTGGCTAACTCATGGAAACGTGCAGTGTATGAGTCCACGTCATTTCCCTTCATCTGATGGTTCCACAATTCTGCTTCTAGTTTCTGGATCTCACTCCTTGGACAGTACTCCTCCTTGAGCATTTTCTTAAACTCCTCCCATGATAGTCTATTGGCTGCATCTCAGCCTCGAGTTTGTACCTGTGTTTTCCACCAAGTCAGCGCTCATCCTTGCAGAAGACAAGCAGCGAATTCCACCTTGTTTCCTTCAGTACATTTACTGATATGGAGGGCAAATTCCATTCCTTCTATCCAGGTTAACAGTCCAACCACTCCTTCTGTTCCATGAAATTCCTTAGTGTTACAGGTTTGGAACGACTTATACGTGCATTCCCTATCTCTATTCGTGCCTGTTCCCGGGTTGTTCTCTCGGTTAGCATTCAGACCCACCGCTACTTGGCTTACTATGTTTGGGAGTACTGCTAGTACCTGCTCAGACACAAGTCTTGTGAGTTCGGGATCTTCCCTTCTCGGAGGCATATTTCTAAAACACAAACCATTTGAGGTTTAGTCATGAGCTATTACTATTTAAGTGTTACGACTCAGATAGCTACTCTACGCACGACATACATTATGCATTTATGTTAACGTCTTAACATAATCTTTGAGGAATTTAAACAATCATATCACCACTTATGCTTTCAACATATAATATCAAGGTAAACAAACATAAATTAAACATTCAATTCATGATTTCCAAATCATCAGTGTTTATCATAAACATTCAATCCAAAAGAAAAGGACTAAATTGTCCAAGTTAACGGGCAACATGCCCCAAAATATTAGTTCAAAGTTGCTAACCAAAATTCTATCCAAAGGAAACCCCTCCTAATGCCTAACCCATAGAATCATCCATCCAAGAATGACCATCATCATCATCATCAACAAAAACACATATGAATACAATCGCCGAACGGATACCATGGTGTGAACAAGAACTTCTATGGTCTTGTTCATAGTCTCATGGTGAGTGGCCATCATATTCGTGAGACCTTCGATGAGATGGTCGTGCGACTTGAGCTTCATCCGATGAGTTCGAACGTCGTGCATCATACCCGAGAACATATAGCTCTCGGTTAGAGTCATGCCGGTCGGTCGAGCGACCGGAGCTCGGTCCTCTGGTTGCAGTGGCGGTGGTGTCACACTCCAGTCCCTAGTTCGGGAGGGCCCAGCCTCATCCCTATGTGGGATGCTAAAGGTCCTCCGAATTGGGATCGGTACACTCTTCCGAGCAGTGACCCGAACCCTCGTCCCGTACACTGACCGTGAAGGTGGCTCGGGGATGGGGGTAACAGATCGTGCAGGTGACTCTGCGGTGTCATCACTGTGATAGTTGTGCTCAGACGGATCCTTATCCTTGGAGATGGAATGGTCTCCCCCATCCAAACCCGAGTCATCGCCATACCCGTTGGCGGAATATCCTCGGAATGGAGACATAACGCTGCAACAAATAGATTTAATTACGATACATGCTATAATAAATATCAAAATTCATACATGCTAATGCAAACTCACACAAAAATTTATGATTTTCATACTAAAATAAGTTATCGTTTCTAACTAGTATTAGCACAATTAGTTTTAAGTCCCTTCTTAATTATACCATGGTTAGACACAGGTGATCAGGCTTTGCCTAACTATGTTATACCAAAATGGCACTTATCCTAATTGTACTAATAGTAAATTTTCCTAATTTTGAAAATTTAGTTAGAAAATTAATTTCCATAAAAATATTGGTTATACTGCATGGTCTTTATGGAAAAACCGATGTTCTCTATAACCTAAGGCTCTGATACCAAGTCTGTCACACCCCGCTAAAGCGGAAACATGAGGCGCGTCAGTTAGGAGTTCATTGCACTAGGATATATTTAACACCAACCATACATTCATAGCCATAACACAAAAAAATCCAAAGTTTAAAATTACATTCACCGATTACATTTCAACAGAAACAAAGTGTTTGACAAAAATAAGTTCGTTACAAAAGGAGTTCCTTAAACAAAAATCCAGCTTATGTTGCCCAAAGYGGATGCAAGCAAGAACGTAAGATTATCTACTTTTCCACTACCTTCTTATTTCCTGAAAAGCATATTAAAATCGAGTGTCAAC
>NW_020200740.1:21441-24784 GCF_001531365.2 Cynara cardunculus var. scolymus
AACTCCTAATCTTATAAATTACCTTCAATAAAACTAATATAATCTTAATAAGAGCTAACCTGGGAGTTCGAATTTGATGGCTGTCACAGAAACTCATGTTACTTCACCATCTTCTTCTGTGTCTTCAGATCACGATCAAGATCCAGAGTCTAACTCTGGAGATGATCTCGTCGAGGGGGAGCAAGAAGTTCCATCGGTCGATGAAGAACTGCATCCTGTTGCTCCAGAACCTCAATCAAGCACCAAGTGGACAAAAGATCACCCACACCACGAAATCATTGGTGATCCAACCTCTAGTGTCAAGACGAGATCTGCCACTGCAAATGAATGTCTCTTCGCCAACTTTCTGAGCATGATAGAACCAGAGAAGATTTCAGAAGCCCTACAAGACCCAAACTGGATAGACGCGATGCAAGAAGAATTACTCCAGTTTGAAAGAAACAAAGTATGGTCCCTTATGCCTCTACCCAAAGGGAAAACGGCCATAGAAACCAAATGGGTCTTCCGAAACAAGAAGGACGAAGATGGCATTGTAATAAGGAACAAAGCCAGGCTTGTTGCCAAAGGCTACCGCCAAGAAGAAGGGATTGATTATGATGAGACATTCGCTCCCGTTGCAAGACTTGAACCATCAGAATGTTCCTAGCCTACGCAGCTCACAAAGGCTTTAAGGTCTATCAGATGGATGTCAAGTCTGGCTTCCTCAACCGTAAACTTCAAGAAGAAGTCTACGTGCAGCAGCCTCCTGGGTTCGAAGATCCAAAACATCCGGACTACGTCTATTTTCTAGATAAAGCCCTCTATGGGCTGAAGCAAGCACCCAGGGMCTGGTATGAAACTCTATCTACCTTTCTCATCAATAATGGATTCGAAAAAGGTACAATCGATACACCCCTCTTTCTCAAAAAGCACAAAACCGATATCTTACTTGTTCAAATATATGTGGACGACATCATATTTGGTTTTGCAAATGCAAAACATTGCGAAAAATTCTCAGAGTTGATGAAAAGCAAATTTGAGATGAGCATAATGGGAGTACTTAGTTTCTTCCTCAGTCTTCAAATAAAACAAACTTCAGAAGGGATTTTCATCAATCAGTCCAAGTATGTGACTGATCTTCTGAAGAAATACTCTCTCTCAAATTCATCATCGATGAGAACACCTATGGCTACAGGCGCTAAGTTATTTGCTGATCCATAAGGCAAACCTGTGGATGTAACAACCTACAGAGGCATGATTAGATCACTCCTATATCTAACTGGTAGTAGACCATATATTATGTTTGCTACATGTCTTTGTGCAAGATATCAATCAAATCCTAAAGAATCGCATCTCTCTACAGTCAAGAGGATCTTTAGATACCTCAAGGGAACTCCATCATTGGGTCTCTGGTATCCAAATAACTCTGGCTTTGATCTAATAGCCTACACATGTGCAGATCATGCAGGTTGCAAACTTGATAGAAAGAGCACGTCTGGAAGCTGTCAACTCTTGGGGGACAAGCTGGTAAGTTGGACATCCAGAAAACAAAATTGTGTCTCAACATCCACAGCAGAAGCAAAGTATGTTGTTGCTGCTAGTTGTTGTTCACAAGTTCTCTGGATGACAAAGTCCCTATCCTTTGTAACTCCAAGAGTGCCATAGCAATCTCTACAAACCCAATGCAGCATTCCAAGACCAAGCACATCGATGTAACGTACCATTTTCTGAAAGACAATGTTGAAAAAGAGAATATAGAAATGTATTTTGTTCCCACTGAGATTCAACTTGCTGACATTTTCACAAAAGCTCTTGATTAGAAAAGATTTTTATTCCTAGTCAGCAAGATGGGTATGCTGAATCTCACCACTTAAAGGCAATATATATATTTCATGGTTATGCCTATAAGTGATATATAAAAATATTTGCCATAAACTTCAAGTATCCTAAACCAGAGCCTCTGGCCTTTTAGAATCACTTCGATTAATATTTGGCAAACAATCTTCATCGCCTTTGGAACCAGAGCCCCTCTGGTCCAAAGCAAATACTTAGTTTTCTCCACTAAGTATTACCTTCTCAACAAGAGCCTCTGGTAGACCATAGCCTCTGGTTTCCAAATCCTTTGAAACCAGCGATATCAAGTTCCCATCTACAACTTGACATACACCACACCCTTCTTTCATCAAACTCTAACATCTCTACATCAACCAGAGTCTCTGGTTCTAAAGACCAGAGCTTCTGGATTCCTACTCTTTGCAACCAGAGCCTCTCTGGACCCAAAGAGTCTCCCTCTTCTCACTTCACATGGACTCAAATCATATTTTCATACTTCATTTCATCTTCTTTAAGACCAGAGCGTCTGGTTCTAAAGACTAGAGCCTCTGGATTCAAAGTCTTTGGAACCAGMGCCCCTCTGGTCTCAAAGGCTCAACCTCTATACTCTTTCCCATACCCTTAACCATTCTCTCATACATCTTTTTCTTTGTCTTTGCAAGCAGAGCCTCTGGTTCTAAAGACCAGAGCTTCTGGATTCATTGTCTTTGGAACCAGAACCCCTCTAGTCTCAAAGACCCATCCATATACCTCTTCACTCGCATACTTAGCCACATTGCATATCTTAATTTCATCATTCTTCACAACCAGAGCCTCTGGTTGTATAGACCAGAGCCTCTGGTCCAGTAATTCTTCATTATTATTTGTTTGAGGGAGAGTTTTTGCAAACCTCAAAACCATTCTTCATGCATCATTCAAGGGGGAGCATCTATTTCATCTTCAAACCATATGCATTTTCCATCCAGAGCCTCTGATTCTACTATCCAGAGCCTCTGGCCACCTAAATGCTAAATATGAATTTAACCAGAACTCCTCTGGTTCTACAAAATGGATTGTCAATGCTTTTCTAGGGCCTCTGGTTAGTCATCCAAGGCCTATCAATCACGCAATCCAATATTTCATCGATGAATTCCTTCATTGATGTTCAACCAGAGCCCCTCTGGTTCCCCACCCAATGTGTCATGGTCTACCAGAACACCTCTGGTTCCATGACAAAACATCTTTCATTCACAAAACCCATCTTAATTGCAAAATTCTTTTAATAGATGATACAAAATTGCAGCTTTTGTGACTAAAAACTATACAACATGGGTTTTTAGAAGATCAAAACTTTGTAATTAGTATTAATCTTCCAATTAGATGGGATTTTAAATTAAATTACTTTTGGATACATATTTCTCGAGATATTATTTGGAATAACTTCTTATTTCAAATAATCCATACGTCATCCTCACACGCGCCTGACACCTTATACAGCATGTTCCCCATAAACCTTTTCAAATTACCCTTCCCTTACCCCGCCTTGACACGT
>NW_020200740.1:25089-75775 GCF_001531365.2 Cynara cardunculus var. scolymus
AATCCACCGGCGCCGACAGCCGCGCTATCGTGTTCTTACCCATGAAGCCAAACAACCATGCTATTGAACTTCGAAACACACTGTTCGAGGACCGCTACGCCGTCATGATCGAGTTCTTCAAGAACTGTATTCTCCTTCCCCCCCCCACTCTTGCTGACACCGGTGTACCACTAAAGTACGTCCAGTAATATTGGCAAACATGTGAGTTTGACCCAGAAAGCCATGGAATAATGGGGGACATGGATGCCCTAAACGACATGATATGCTCGCTTAAGATTTCATGGGCTAAAGTTTCTCGAGTTCTATGAATTCCCACTCGATGAGAGCTTGGAATTGCCCAATATGATGAACCACCCACCACCGACGACATTCTACGTTTCATCAAGATGCTAGGTTACAATTGTGACCTCCGAAACGTCTCCGACTTCAAACGTCAATTCCTCCCGCCGATGTGGAACATGTTCTCCTCCATCCTCAACAGGGCTCTCACATGCAAACTGGGGTCATTGGACCAAGGGAACATAAACATCATGACGATCATGTATGGGCTATTCTTCAACCTGAACCTTGACTACGCCTTTCTCATCTATAATGAGATTCATTCGGCGGTGGCCAAGAAATTCAAACTCCAAGCCGCTGGCAAGCCTCTATCTGCGGTTCTCTTCCCTTGTTTACTCGCCCTCTTTATTGGGGACGCAAAGAGGAGACATGGACTACCGGCTGAGGAGCCCTTCACTCCAGTCTACAAGATGCATGACCATCGACCAACCCTCTCGAAGGAGGGTTACACCATCAACCGCCCACTCTCCAGGGCTATGCTCAATGTCATTCCATCGACATCTGAAATACGCCAGACCTATGAACGCTCTATGTTGTCCCAAGAACCGAAGGCAATTACCCCAGAGTGATTAGAACCATCCCCCGAACCAAGCGAGGGAGCACATGAGACATCTTCATCGGATGATGAAGATGATAATGATGATGATGATGCTACTCATCGTGCCTCCCTCGGCCCTACTTATACAATTCCTCCACCCACTACCCAAAGGGCAACCACATCATCTACCGCTGGCAGTCAAAGCCACAGGGGTATTGAACAAGGACGACCCAGTCCAATCCCAACCCATGCCATCCATCCAGAGGCCATTCTTCGGGCCTTTGGAGATGAATTACCCGAGGAACCCCATTTTCCATCACCCCTCTCCCAATAGAGAGGTGATGAATATATAAGAGCCCCTTCGCCTCAGGGCTCGACACATCTAATCACACACACAGAAGCATTTGTTGCTTCTCACATTGAACAACCCCAAGATCGTTCAGACCGATCTTCTTTTCATGCACATCCCCCTTCGATATTTGATCTACCCAAGGGGACACACATTCGCTTCACTTACCCGCCCTCTGAAGCCGAGGAAAAGGAAGCTGATGTCGCAACATCATGAGATAGCTCCTCTCTTGAGGGCTATCAAGGAGATGATGGAAGTCTTTCTAGGCCCACATTCTCACAAGGCCAAGAAGGCGCCTCCGGAGCAGAGGCCCAACCTGCAGCATCCGTTGCTGCAGGGGTTACCCCAATTACAGATCTGGTCACAAAGGCTGAGTTCCAAGCCTTTCTCGATTCAGTGATGCGGTCCTTGGAAGACCTTAAACTCATCATTCAAGGGATTGTTGACAACCCACCCTCAACCGATACCACTGACCTTCAACAATCCCTTGCAATCCTGCAACGCCACCTCTCCCAAATTGAAACCCAAACCCGAGACAATACCACACGTCTCCAAATGCTCCAACAAACCATCACCCAACACCACAATACCACATCCTCCCTTGCCACCGAAAGAAACCAAATCCTCATCCAATCCATCGCCACCCTCACGGGCCAGGCAACTGAGGCCGATGAGAACCTTACATACATCATCACCCAACTAAACCCCATCCTTCAAAACCTTAACTTCCTACCCACAACCATCATCTCCCAAACTCCTCACCAAGCCCCACCTCAATCCACTTCATCAATCGATGAAACCCTTTCCACCCTTACCCACCAAATGGCCACCATCCAAACCACCCTCACCTAACTCCCTGCCATAACATTAGCCCAAATCCCCCAACCGACTCAACCCCAACCTCCCTCTACAGGCCCATCCTTTGATGAAGCCTTCTCCTCCTTCACTGCAGAGGTGAGGAATCTCATTGCCAACCTTCCCCATCCTTCATCGACATCCGCCACCACCTCTGTGCCACCACCACCCACCTCAAGAACAGATTTTGCCACGAGAGCCGACCTTCGGGCTCTGTCCAAGGCACTTATCTCATCGTTCAATGAGATAACTACAAAGTTTGCCGCCAGATCGTTAGAGCCTACCATTGCGCTGAGGAAGAGTCTTCAACAACAGCAAGATCGAACCAATACTCTTCTTTGCACCATGGAACAACAGCGCAACAAGGATCGAGTTCACACATTGGCCGACCACATACGACTGTGGAAGAAGAACAGGTCCAAGGCCTCCTGCTCATCAAGCCGCCCCCTCAAACGACGGAGGCATGAGGATCCAAACCCCGATGATCAAGGTCTTGGACCTCATGAGGGGGAGACAGAGGTCGCGGCTGCACAGTAAACGGAATCCGCTGCACCACCACCACCACCAATGAAAATTTGGACCTCATCCAATGAAAATTTGGAATTTGATGTTTTTCTATTAGATTAGTCTTTGTTCTTCATAATTTTTTCTAGATTAGTCTATGTTTATTATTTCATTACTTAGGGGGAGATTGTTAAACCCCATAATTCATAAAGTGAAAAAGTAATGAAAAACATCAAGTAATGAAGAACCAGAAGACCGATGAAGACATCAAGGCAGAATTCGCTAAGTCTGGAGTACAACGAGAGGACCGATGGACGACCAGGGATGCGATGGAAAGAGCATCTTCATCACCCCTCTGGTCAACAACACTTAGAGAATTCTTCAGCAATTCATTCAGAGGCATACGATGAAGATTTACAGATAAGGATGATTCATCATATCATGGAATACAGCTGGAGATGACAAGTCAACAGTTGGACTTCGAGTTTATCTTAAATACAAAAGCTTATCCATAGTTTAGATAAACATTATCTGTTAATAGAAGATTAGCTAAAAAGTCTCATTAGATAGTTATCTTCTTATTAGCTTTCTAGTATAAATAGGTGATTGGGCCTATTGTACTAAATGTCTATTTTTTACGTTTTTCTTATCAATAAAGTGAAACGTTTGACGCTCAAGACTGTTCTTTATTGTTTATAATTCATTCTTGAGTGTTCATCACTTTCTCCATTAAAACACTATAATTTGGTTATTCTTAACTAGATTATTAGTGTTATTTAGAGATCTGGGATCAATAATCATCAAGTATCATAGAATTCAGACATGCAGTTTGAGAAAACAATGGTGATACAAACGAAAAGTTTGCACCAGAGTCAAATAACACCTTAGCACGTATTGAATTCATAAGGAATGTACCTATTACGACATCCGGTGATGCTTCTGCCTAGTTTTTAGTCATCTGGAAGGACCGCCCTCGTGCCCCTCCTTGCCCTCCTCTGTTTACCGTAGGCCTTCCATGAGTACCCTACGCATTACTCCCCATTGTTAACTGCAGAGTTCTTAACAAGGGACAATTCGGTCGAATATGATCGGGAGAATTGCAATTAAAACACCTTCGATTAGTCTGGCAACTTCTGGATAGATGGCCTGCTTCACCGCACTTATAGCATTTTCTTGGGTCCATCTTGCATTCACCCTGAGGAACCTGTCGGCACTATAAGAAGACTTTCCCACTTATCTTCTGTTCAGATCTGTTATCATATCTTACCGTTTTCGGTCCTCAGAAAGATGAAGGCCCCTCCCATTTTCTTTTCTCTACAATCTTTCCTTCTGGCTGCCGGTTCCTATTTCATTTGGTCACTTCAGCCACATCTACCGTCAATGAAAAGGTATTGGGGTTCATGACAATTACAAACTCTCTAATTGAGGGTTCAAATCCCAAATGTACTTTTCTATCTTTCTAGATTCTGTTGAAACGTAATGTTCAGCAAATCGAGAGTATTCAATAAATCTTTCGGTATACTCCCCAACTATTCCATTTCTTTGTTCCAACTTTAGAAAATCTTCTTCCATTTGTCTAACAGCAGTTTTAGGACAAAACTGATTCTTGAATCGGTCCACGAATTCTGCCCAAGACAATGATTGTAAAACGTCTGTTCTGGCCGACGATTCAACTTCCCACCAGAACAAAGCATTTGATTTTAATACGGAAATAGCAAATCAAACTTTATATGTTTCCGGACACCGAATGGTGTTGAAAACAAATTCCGTTTCTTTAATCCAGCACACGACTTTCACTACATCCCTTTCTCTGGAGAATGTTGGTGGCTTACATGCTAAAAACATTTTAAGATCTCCCTCCTTATTGTGAGTAACTGGTACCGAGGGATGAACTTCTATTTTCTTTGTTTTCTACCCTGGCTGGTACTCCCATGATAGAAGTCAGAGTTTCTTGCAACTTACCCATTTCTTCAGCCAACATATCCCTAGTTATGTATGCAGGATGTGGCACCGATCTCTCCTGAACATTCCCAAAATGGGATTCTTCAGGTTCAGAATGAATTCCAGTTTGACCCATTCCTTGAGATTGGCTTCTTCCTCTGCCTCGTCCCCTTGGTCTTCCTCGACCTCTAATTCCATATGTGCCTGTCGGAAGATTAACAGGTGACTCTTCCCTTTCTCCAGACTCTGGACGAGCTGTTCTTTCAGATCTTCTAGTTCGGCTAGACATCTGCAGATTTTAGTGTTAATAATCACATATTCACATTCCCAATATAATGAAGTATTTTAGTTCAAATGTGTACCTGTAAATTCATAATTACACTGGCCATATGTAATTAAAATTTACCTTACACACTGTTCTTTCAACCCATCATATTTATTTCCAATAGAGCTAACTATGTTCGGGACCCTTAACATGCAATAAAACAGTTTAAGGCTAGGTGTCATGTTGTTAAATACCTAAATCCCTTAAACTTAGGCTCTGATACCACTTTCTGTAACACCCCATTTCATACATTACATGTAACATATACTTCATACGGAAGAAATACATGTTTAAGTACTACTCAGGTCCCTTAGTACAAGAAATTACAAAATAGAACACACGTCCCAAAAATTCAAAATACATTTCTTGTACTAATCAATGTTCATCAATCAAAACTATACATCATAGACAAATCTTCATGTAGAAATGCATGTAGGAAAATATCACATTTTCTCCTTCCCCTTACCGACCATACTTCCTGCAATACATATATAAAATCACAAAACGAGGGTTAGACCGAGAGGTGTAGTGAGTTACCCTATTTATGTCATTGCAGGGTGAAAATCACCAAAACCTTTAAGTAAAACAACTTTTCATATATATATATAAATATATGAACAAGTAAGATCATAATATCGATACCTTTTTACTTTTCAAGTTAATAATCTCTACTTGCAGTTAGTACTTCAAATCTCAACAGGTTATATAAACCACATTACTACAATGTCACTTTTAAACCTTTTCTATTTAAATAAGGTTTATTCAAAGTTTCATGCCAAATCTGTTATCTCCATCTTTCTAACATTCAGACTATGATTTCCAACAAGAACCTTGATACTAAATCTTTAAATCACAAAGAAATAAAGATTCCAGACCATGGTAATCTTAAGGGATATAAATAGAAAGAGTTATATCATATAAGACACATACAAATGCCACCCTTATATCCAATTGTACATCTATCCTTGATATGCCACCCTTATCCCAAGGTACACCTCTCCTTGATATGCCACCCTTATCCCATGGTACACCTCTCCTTGATATGCCACCCTTATTTCTTCATCAAAACATTTCACAAAAACAATTCCATATAAAATTAGACCACAGTCTATGGAATTATCATCAGTTCAACTTTATCTTTTCAAAATTCCCCATTGTATGATAAAATAACAATTTTTATCAATCATGCACAAGGTATAATACAAATCCGAACAACATAGGCTTGGCCGGACATCATCTCCCGTCAAGTCTTGGCCGGTTTACCAAATCCGGACAACACATTGCCCAAGACTTGTCCGATTTAATACTTGATTTAAATCACAAAACCTTGTCTGGATAACAAATCCAGACAACACTATTCACCATCATTCGATTTAACTAAACTGGTCACCATTAGTCGTATTTCTACTTGTCCGTTCAAAATAAATTTAACATAAATTCAATAATCATAATCGCTCAACACATGTCCGGTTTAAGACTAAACCGCTTGACTCTTGATCGGTTTAAGTCTAATCCGGACAACACCCATCAAGCGGTTTATTTATAAATCGCTTAAGCCTTAACCGGTTTAGGGTTTAAATTGCCCAACCCTTGTCCGGTGTAAGACTAAATCGCTCATGCCTTGACCAGTTTAAGGCTAATCCACCTAACACTTGTCCGATTTTAGACTAATCCGGACAACACTCCAGCGGATAACTTTTAAAGTAAAAGTAAAGTTCTATACTCAATTATACAATTATGAAGAGTTAAAAAGTAGTAAGAATCTCTCACCTTTAAATCTTTTGAAACCAAACACTTGAAATCAATTTGATCTTCAATTCAAAAATTATCCGGTCAAAACTTCAGTTTCTAAATCGCTCAATCTTTCAAATTAGCAAGAGGAAGAGAAATGGAGGCTAAGCCCTCCCTTTTATACATTTCCTTAACAGGAAAGTCGGCTACTAAAGCCTTTTCTTACACACCTCGCCCATGCATCACCTCATGCATGATAAACTTTTCATGCATCTAATAATACCATGTATTTTCACATATTTTAAATTCTCATATAATCATGCATATTTTACATATATACAATCTCATGCATGTATCCACATCATGCATATATATTTCCTATGCATCAAATACATGATTCACATAATTAACATAACAATTCATCATGTTTTCACGTAAACACATAATAAATAATCACATATTATTTACTTTAGGTGATAACCAAGATCAAGTTATCTCATCTTATCATCATATTGATCAGATACCGCTTGAATTTCATTTTCAACTTCACTTTGAACTTCTGATTCAGCTTCAGCTTGAACCTCAGAATGTTAGCTTCATTAGAAGGTTAAGAAAACTCGTATTGATCAATATCGGATTAAACAATCTCTGGTTGATTTTGTGCCTCAGCTTGAACATTTTCTGATTCAATAGCTTCATTACATTCAAGTTGAACAGCATTTGATGTTGAACAACCATCTTTAGATGGTCCAGAAAGTTGAGTAACTTACGGAATCATGACCACTGGTTCATTCAACTTGGGTAGATCATATATCTCATACTCTACAAGAATATCCCAAGTGAGATAAGATGCTACTTTGAATAAAGAATCTAAATTTGATTTTACAGTAGAAGAATCAGAATTATTTATCCTGTTTGGTACAGGTTCTACACTGCTTTGTGTAGAACCTAACACATGTAGCTTGAGTCCTGAACTGATTTGTTTAAAAGTTGAAGATTCATCGTATATAACATCGATGCTTTCTATGACAATATTGGATGACTTGATGTAGACTCAGAAGGCTTTAGACTTTAAAGAATAACCAATGAATTAGCCTTCTTTTGCCTTCTTATCGAATTTCCCGAGATTGTCTTGATCATTGAACACGAAGCATCTGCATCCAAAAACATGAAAAAAATGTACATTAGGCTTTCTTTTATTTATTAACTCATAACCAGTTTTAATAAGGCGCTTGACGATGATCATTTTGTTCTGCATGAAACAAGTGGTAGACACTGCTTCAGCCCACAAATACAGATGTAGACCAGAGTAAGCCAACATAGTCTGAGCAGCCGCGACTAATGTTTTGTTTCTTCTTTCAACTCCATTCTGTTGTCGATTTTGAACAACAGAAAAATTATGAGAAATCACGACAGTTACAAGAAAACTTTGAAGGGTCTCATTTGTAAATTCAGTGTTGTTGTCACTTCGAAGCTTTTGTACTGGAAGTTGTAGAAGAACTTGGATGTACTTGATAAAAAAAATGATCAGTTTTGGCGCATCAAATTTGGCTCTCAGAAACTCTAGCCACATGTATCTTGAATACTCATCGACCATTACCAAGATATAATTTTACCTCTAAGCGATTGAGTACGCATTGGTCCACATAAGTCCATATGAATCATTTCGAGAGGAGATTTGCAAGATCAAGTAGATTTTGCTTTATGTGAATATCTTGTAATCTTTCTCATTTCACGTGCCGAACATAGTGAGTTCTTATCAAATATAAGTTCAGGTAGACCAATGACCAAATCACTGCTTACAAGCTGATTAATGTCTTTGCAATTCTGATGAGATAATCTTCTATGCCATATCAACTGTCTTCTTTTGACGCTTTAGCGATTAAGCAAACAGGCATACAAGATTATGTTGCTTACTTTTGGAAAATTAATCACACAACCATTTACAAAGAATCAAACCAATTATCACAAAAATTACTCATATTTAATAGATTATGCTTTAAACCCTTAGCATAAAAAACTTTCTTAATCATGACAATGTCGTTTGATAATGTGTCCTATCCTCGCACAAATCCCTTATCTTTATTTCCAAATGTGGTTATTCTGCCAGGCTTTTATTTAAAATCAAATCGAGGGTGTATGCGTCCTATTATGTGTCTTGAGCATACTGAATCTACATACCACACATGACAGCCCTGCAAAAACAATCACGGAGATTTAGGTACCCATTTCCAAATGGGTCCTTTTGGGTTAGACATTACATTAGAAGATAAAGATTTAATGCGCCACTCATATTTAGCTTTAGGAACTCAATTCCAAACAATTCTCACATCTACAAAATATGGCTCTTCCTTTTTCGATTTTGAAACATTTTTCTTTAAATCATTTTTATTTTTAACATCAGGAGGACCATTGAAAGCTTTTTCTTTGAGCGGGGTATTTTAGTGGGAATCAGAAATCTTTGATCTTAAAGACTTTTTACACTTGGCATTAACTGCAAGGGAGTTTGACCAAGAATAATTGCAATGTATGTGGTTCTTAGCAACAAATAGAAGATCCGAATGGGAATTTTTTGAACATTCTCAAAATCAGCATCCATAATTGCAACTACTTTTATTAACAGAAAATTCTTTACAAAAGATGAATTATTCAAAACATTTTTATCAATCTTCTGCCAAGACTTTAGTTGCAGTCTTTTCCAATCTTTAAAAGGTCTGCGACAGAAAAAAAAATGTGTTAGTTGAGCGCTTTGTAGATAAAAATTCAGATTTTACAGATTTTGCATTTTGAACAAATTTGACAGTTTTATGAGTAATCTTAGAAATATTCTTAGATTTAGACTAAGAAGGCTCCCCTTTCTCAAATTTAATTTTAGAAAGATTAATTTTCTAAATAACATCTGTTTTGGCTTTGGAGACAGTCTGAACAGCTTCTGAATTCTTGGCAAATAATCTTGAGATTTTGCTCAAGCTTAATGATTTTACTCATAAGTTGAGTTTTATCAAAAAAACATGAACTTAACTCTTTTTCCAAACCATAAATCTTTTCCAATGTAACACCCCCAAATCATACATTGCATATAACACATATTTTATTCATAGAATACATGTTTAAGCCCACAAAGATCCATAATACAAGAGTCTATGATACAAAATTGACAATACAAAAATTCAAAATACATGCTCTTATATAATATCCATTCTCCAAAACTCATTCAGATATGATCTTCATAAATCTAAACACATGGGGAAATAATCATAGAATGCTCTTTCCCTTATTATCATTAACTGCACACATATTTGAAAACACGAAATGAGGGTTAGACATGAATGTCTAGTGAGGTTCCCTTTTTATGTAATGCAGGGTGTAGATCACCAAAACATTTATTCAAAATATACCATTCCATATAACAAAAGATAAAATCATGTTCTGTTTGAGTCCATCGAACCTCTGGTTCCAAACGCAGACTTAGAAAATATTTCATAAATAAGAGGACCAGAGCCCCTCTGGTTCCTCTACCAGAGCTTCTGGTTAAGCCATCTAGAGGCTCTTAGTGAGAGTTCTCAAATATTTCATAGATCAACTTTTTTTATACTAACATAGTTCCTTTATGATCAAAATATATTTTGACTATCTTTGTAAGCAATGAAATAGCTTTTCCATAACTAAAAATGATCAAAAAGGGTTCATGTATGACCAGAGCTTCTGGTCACAAAGGCAAACCAGAGCCTCTGGTTCCAAATGCTAGACCAACCAGAGCTTCTGGTCCAACCCGCGTAGGCCAACCAGATCCCCTCTGGTCTATCTTTTGTTGTAAGAAAATTTAAGTATAAAATATCTTTTCTTAAAAACTTCTTAAAACACGATTTTGACACAGAAGCTCTTATCTATAGATACAGGGCCTCTAGTCCAACTAGACATTTTAGTAAAGGTTTGCAAAATTCTCGAAACAACGTCCAGAACCCTCTGGTTCTAAAATGAGGACCAACCAGACCCCCTCTGGTTCCTTTCAAGGAACAACCATAGCCTCTCTAGTTCCTCTGTATCCAAACATTTGTTCCAAAATGGTTTTATAACCAAAACCAATAGCCATAGGTCATATTTTTCCCGTAATCATAACATTAATACTATTATTTCTAATAAGAACAACATCTCTGAATTCTCAAATCACAAAGAAGTGAGAACTCTAATATGTTGTAATCTTAATAGATATAATTGCAATAGTTATACCATGCACAAACAACGGCCATCCTTATTACATCCAAAATTCCCCTTAATAGCAACAGTTATATCCATCACACACAACGACCATCCTTATTTCCCCTGAAATGCTTATGAACTATTTCATCCAATGACAAGCTGCAGTCATTTATGTCATAGTGAACCTCGTTCATAGTTTTAACCAACATCTATAGACTATTTCATCCAATGACAGAATGAAGTCATACGTCAGAGTGAACCTCATCCATAGTTTTAACCAATCATGGTCTCCAAATAGGTTTATATTCAAAACCTTTTAACCTCAAGAACAATCTGTTCTGTAAAGGATTTCTCAAATAATCTAATCCTCCTTAAATCCTCAAAAATAGGATATCATTCCCTAAACTGTTTTTAAAAGAACAGTTTCTCCTTTAAACTTTCCAAAACAGTTTCAAATTTTAAAATCATAAAATATTTTCTTTTACACTGTTTAGAATCAGTTTCACCAAGCTCTTTCTAAATCTCAAACTACCAAAACCCGACAGTTTATAGAATCAAACAGTAGATTAAAACTCACCTTAATAAAACACAAATTCTGCATATAATATCACACAGTAAAACGTAAGATCTTCAAATAACTTTGAATCAACAATTTTCTTCAAAATTGTTTCTCACCGCCACAAAGCTCTCTCTTTTCTCTATAGATTTCTTTTCAAAATAAAGTGATAAGGTTAGAACCTTATCTCTTTCTTTAAATATCCTCACCAGGCGGTGGAGGATTTCTTTTTATTATAAAAATGGTTTAGGCGGTGGAACTTATTTTATTCTAAAAATCACCTTTCTTCACTATGAAGATTACACCTTATTTTTCTAATAAGATAATCACAACCGCATGCATGCTTCACACCACATACATGTATGTATAAATCACATATACATCATGCCATCTTTTCACATATATACATGCTACTCATGTATTTATTTACCATGCATTCCATTTATGTATTTTCAAATAATTAATCACGTATAATTTACCTCAACCCAGGTTGTTTGAAACCCGGTTATAACATTCTCCCCTCCTTAAAAGAATTCCGTCTCGGTATTCACTCATTCAAATAACCAAGGGTATCGGGTTCTCATATCCGATTCCAATTCCCATGTAGCCTCTGAACCCTTGTGAAACTTCCATTGTACTTTCACCAAACTGATTTCTTTATTTCTCAATACCCTGGTCTTTCTGTCAGTTACTGCCTCAGGTGTCTCGATGAAATTCAACTTAATGTCAAGTTTGATTTCATGAAGAGGTATCGCTAGACTCGGGTCTGCCAAACACTTGCGTAAATTAGACACATGAAAGGTACTATGAATTAGGCTGAGTTCCTCTGGTAGTTCCAACTGATAAGCTACCAGTCTGACCCTTTTCTAGATTCTGAACAGTCCAATATATCTTGGACTAAGTTTTCTTTTCTTCCCGAATCTCATAACACCCTTCCGTGAAGATACTTTTAACATTACAAAATCTCCTACATTGAACTCAATCGGTTTCTTTCGTTTGTCGGCATAGCTTTTCTGACGATCCTGGGCAGTCTTGATTCTTGCCCGAATCTGTTCAATCTTTTCAGAAGTTGCTTGCACAATTTCGGGACCTGCCAATTTTTTTCACCCACCTCATTCCAACACAATGGCGTTCGACATTTTTTTCCATACAAGACTTCATAAGGTACCTCTTGGATACTGGAACGATAATTGTTATTGTAGGCAAATTCTATCAGTGACAAATGTTCCTCCCATGATCCCCCGAAGTCAAAGACACAAGTTCTCAACATATCTTCAAGAGTCTGGATGGTTCTTTCACTCTGTCCGTCTGTTTGCGGATGATAAGTTGTATTCAATCTGATCTGCGATCCCAAGGCTCTTTGCACACTTTCCCAGAACTTTGAAGTGAAACGACTGTCTCTATCAGATATGATGAACAATGAAACCCATGTCTGGTCACAATTTCTTTAATGTATATTTGAGCCAATCTTTCCAGTGAATAAGTTTCTTTCATCGGTAGAAAATGTGTAGATTTTGATAAACGATCAACTATTACCCAAATTGCGTCATAACCTTTCGGAGTTCGGGGTAACTTCATGATAAAGTCCATTGTAATGTGATCCCATTTGCAGACTGGTATTTCCAATGATTGTAGATTTCCATAGGGTCTATGATGCTCAATTTAACTTGTAGACAAGTTAAGGATTGTTCCACATACTTTGCTATATCTTTCTTCAATCATGGCCACCAATAGAAAAGTTTTAAATCTTTGTACATCTTGTTGGTACTTAAATGAATCGAATAACAAGACTTGTGGCTTTCATTCAGGATAGTTTCTCGCGTATTTCCGTAAACGGGTACTTATATTCGACCTTAGAAACATAAGATTCTTTCAGTATTCGGTTCTAAGATGGAAATTATTTTACCCATTTTTTCTGTTTTCACATGTTCTTCTTTAACGACCTCTGTCTCATGGCTCAAAATCTCTGGATGAATATCAGGAGTTAGGTTTATTCTCATTGCCACTGACTTGATGGTTCCACTTTTTTCTTTTCTGCTTAATGCATCGGCCACCACATTTGCTTTTCTTGGATGGTAGAGTATTTCACAGTTGTAGTCATTAACAAGTTCGATCCATCGATGTTGCCTCATATTTAATTCCTTTTGGTTGAACAGGTGTTGCAAACTTTTGTGATCGGTGTAAATTTGGCATTTGGTTCCCAAAAGGTAATGTCTCCATATTTTCAATGTGAACACTACGGCTGCTAATTCCATATCATGAGTTGGGTACTGTTTTTCATGATCTTTAAGTTGCCGAGATGCGTATGATATAACCTTTCTATTTTGCATCAAGACACAACCCAAACCCAATTTTGATGCATCACTGTATACCACAAAGTCTTCAGTTCCATCAGGTAGAGATAATATTGGAGCACTGCAAAGATGGTCTTTTAGTAATTGAAAAGCTTTATGTTGTTCTTCTTCCCACTGGAATTTGACTTTATTTTGAGTTAACTTTGTCAAAGACAAGACTATTTTGGAGAAATCCTGGATAAACTTGCGGTAATAGCCTGTCAGTCCTAAGAAACACCGGATTTTCGACGGTGTCTTCGGTGACTCCCATTTTGCAACAGCCTCAATCTTTGTTGGATCTACCTTTACCCCTTCCTCAAATATAACATGTCCCAAAAATTGAACTTCTCTTAACCAGAATTCACAATTTGACAGTTTTGCGTATAACTTTTCTCTTTTCAAGAGCTCAAGTATCAACTGTAGGTGTTCTGCATGCTCTTCTTTGGTTTTAGAATATATGAGAATATTATCAATAAATACAATGACAAATTTATCAAGGTATTCCCTACATACTCGATTCATCAAATCCATGAAAATTGCAGGCGCGTTAGTTAAACCAAATGGCATAACGAGGAATTCATGGTGCCCGTAGCTGGTTCAGAAGGTTATTTTTGCAACTGATGGTATAACTAGGAATTCTTTAACTTTCAACTGATGGTAGTCTGATCGTAAATCAATTTTGGAGAAGTAACTAACTTCCACTAGTTGATCAAACAAATCATCAATTCTGGATAATGGATATTTGTTCTTTATGGTCAGTTTGTTTAGCTCTCGATAATCAATACACATACGCATAGTGGCATCTTTCTTTTTCATAAACAAAACTGGAGATCCCCATGGTGAAGTACTTGGCCTGATGAATCCTTTATCAAGTAATTCCTTCAGTTGTGTGACCAATGCTGTAAGTTCAGATGGAGCTAGTCGATACGCTGCTTTGGCTATAAGTGCGGCTCCGGGTATCAAATCAATCCCAAATTCAATAACTCTGTCTGGAGGTAACCCTGACAAGTCTTCTGGAAAGATTTCTGGATAATTACTGACAACCGAAATTAATTCTTGCTTACCCTTTTCTCTCTTAGCTTCAATTACATAGCCTAAAAATCCTTGGCATTTCTTTTGAATACATTTTATGGCTTTCATTATAGATAGCAAGCCAATATGATGACTCTGATGATCTCCATATATAATGACCGTTCCTTTATCTAAAAACATAATTCTGATGATCTTTTTATTACAAATAATGTTGGCCTGATTCTTTGCCAACCAATCCATTCCTATTACCACATCAAACTCTTTCATAGGCATGGGAAACAGTCTTATGGGTAACTCACATCCCTCAATCATGATAGTGCTGTTATTGAATACACAATTCACAGATACTTGACCATTAGCAGTTATTGAAACTACTAACTTATTGTCAAGAGGCACATAATTCATATGAGCACATAGAGCAAATGATGGGGATACAAACAAGAAGTTTTCCCCCGAATCAAAGAGCACTGACGCTGAATAACCATGACCTTGGATGGTGCAATGAAAGGATCAAGAAACGAATAAGTCCCCACATGATCTCAAATGTCATCATCAATAGACGAATGAATATGGTGGACTTTTCATTTCTTTGGTCATCTTCAGAGAGAACCAGGATGTTGTCGCCGAGTACCCATATTACCTCGGGCAGTACGGATTTGATGAATGGCTGGAGATTCGACAAGCCATTCAGCGCTCAAAGTTAAAGCACAAGCCAATAATTGAAAACATCCTGAATAAGCTATTCAAGAAGTTGTCCAAGATTGTTGATGTCCCTCCTTTACCAGAGAAGTCTCTCTCAAGAAGAAGACACCTTTCAGATTCTGAGATGGACCATTCCATAGGAATGAGCACGCAACAAAGTTCTCCTTGGATGAAATCCTGAAAAATCAAAAGAAGCCTAATCTTTCAAAGTTGAATGTGACATTGCCAGCGAAGGGTCCCTACATACCTAACACTGTGCACATAAAGCCTAAATATGGATTAATATTCATTGACTATAATGGAAAATATAGTTTCCAGCAAGTATCAGAGTTCCACCTTTGTCGAAGAGATCATCTGGAGTATCTAAGGACTTGGCTAGATAATGATATATTTGGATAAGTGATGGAAGTCAGATCATAAAGGAGATGCTGAGACACAAGAACCTCAGAGAAGATGTACCTAGGTATATCGACTACAGAGACTTAGATTAGACATCTTTGTATCTTGTAGTATCTTATTTTCCTTTCTTACTTTCAGTGTATAATCTATATGTAATAGGTTTACCATATACTGATAAATGACTTGTAATATTTTCCAATGATTAATATTCAATGAAATCTTCAGTCCACTGAAAAAGATCTCTGAAAAGAGTACTAGGGACAAGTATCTATGAGTTCCAGTACTCTTTCATTCACTAACAACTTTCTAGTAAGTGAATATGCTTTCAGTTTCAGTTATCACATTTATGTCAGTTTATTCTTGAACTTGTAATCCTCTAAAAAGTTAATTAAATTTACATAAGTAAACTGTATGACTGAAAAAGATCCCAAAATAGTTAAAACGGACAAGTATTTTATTTGTACCTTTTCCTCACATTTATAACTTAAGCAATTTTCTTTATGTTGCTTTGTCATCATCAATTAAGGGGAGACTGTTTATCCTCTATCTCATTGATTTGATGACGATCCCTTTTATCTACCAAAGTATATATTGTTTCTTTCATTTAGTTTTAGCGATCTTCACTAAGTCTGTTCAGTGATCGGTGAACGTGTATTGTAAATCGTTTAGAGACTGTTATACTTCAAGAAGACAAAACTCACACCACAGATCCTTTTACAATGTAGAAGACATAAATTGAAGATTAGAGACCAACAAGTTCACAATCAGAAGCGGTATTTAGTGATAACAAGCTCGTGTACATATCTGTGAAGATTGGGCAAGATTCAGTGACCACTAATGAGACATTTCAGCGTTATCTCAGTGTTCAGCGATCAAATGAATCTTCTCGAGCAAGATTGTTTTTGTCTTGTCCTCCCACACACAAAGGAAAAATACATACTTTTCTTATAGTATAGTACGGAGCCACTCCTTTGACTCTAAATGTGCTTACCTACTTTATGAAAGAGGATTGTTCACATACGGCCAAAAGCCTGCCAAATTTTAACAAAGAACAGGATTTCATCCAAAATCTTGATACATGTCATGTAGCTCCTGAATTACATTTAATGCAATGAGTATAAATAGCTAAGTGGTTCTTCTTACAGTTATCATCTTCCTCACTAAGAACTTACCCAATAAATGACTTCTCTCACTACTCTATGTCTAAGAGAAAGAACCACTTTAACAAATTGAAGAGCACATTTATTCTTACCTTATTTCTTGTAGCAAATCTTTTCTTATTGCTATTTGTAGTCTTGTGTGTATCTTGGATTGTTTAGATATGTTCTATATCCCATCTCTTCGGCAAACAATCTGTAAAATTTGTATTGATCTTCTTTATTAATATATAATTCTTAAAAGTGAAAATTTATGTGTTTGTATCGTCTCCCCCCCCCCTTGTACAAACCATTACCTATAAACTCTTGTAGATCCGGTTGGCACGAACACTAGATCTGCAAGATCACAAGTGGGAGTAGGGGCGTTAGAAGAGCCAGAGATAGATGTATCTGATGGTTGTGGCTCTTATTGAATGCGTCCAAAGGCACCTCTGGTTGCACATTAAGATATGTTATCATCATCAAAGAACTCTTGGAATTGTTCCTCTAGTTCCAATTCCCTTGACTTCGATAGATAGCTGGAATACTCTTAAGTTATCAGTTCTTTATCGTCGAACGAGACGTTGATGCTCTCCATGATCGTCTTGGTTTTGAGATTGAAGACTCTGTAGGCTTTGGAATACACATAATATCCTAGGAATTTGCCTTCGTCTATATTCTTGTCAAATTTTCCAAGATGCTCACAGTCATTGAGGATGAATCACCTACAACCAAAGATGTGCAAAAATTTAATGTCAGGCCATCTCTGGTTGATAAGTTCATAAGGATTTTTCAGATGTCTCTTGACCATAGTAGATTTGTTTTGCGATAAGCACCCAGTCGAGATAGCTTTTGCCAAAAAATGGGTTGGAAGACCAGAGGCTGCAAGCATTGTTCGTGCAGCTTCAACTAAGGACTTGTTCTTCCTTTTCTTGCCTCTGAAAAGTTTTAGATGTAACCCCTAAACTCCACATTTGCATATAACATACATTTCATATAAAAGTAATATAGATTACACCATATAAGTCCCACAAGTACAAGGATTCTAGATGTACATAATTTACATAAGAAGAATTCCAAAAAGAATATCCATGCACTATCACATGCATAGCAACATGTATCTTTAAAATATACAAGCATCAGGTTGATCTTCACAAACAGATAACACATAAGGAAAATAATTATATTTTCCCCTTCCCCTTATTATCCCACAACCTTGTAATTCCTGCAATGCACATCTTTGAAACACAAAATGAGGGTTATACCTGAAGGTCTAGTGAAAAAATCCCTTCTTTGCAAATGCAGAATGAAAAATCAACAAAACCTGATAAAACATCTTTTACATAGAGATAAATGCATTTCAGTGAAAACATGCAATTTGTTTGATAATCAAAAATATATAGCCAACAGATTGCTACAACACATAGCATGATTTCAACATATTGGAACTCTTGATCTATTAATGGAGTTGCCATAAATTCTTCTGGCTCAACGGGCCAGAGCTTCTCTGCCCTTGATAACCAGAGCCTCTGTATCCAAATGAAATAATACAGTGATAACTGGGTTCTAGTTATCACCTGAGGTAATCATTATGTGATTATTTGATATAGGAAATTGATTATGTGGATGCATGCCTACATGAGTTTAATATGTGATTATATGTATTTTCATGCATGAAAAATATATGCATGATTTTAATATATGGGTGCATATGTTTATATGTTATCCATGGAATGTGATTATGTGAATGCATGGGAGTACACATGCATGCATGGGTGGTAATTAAGTAAATATGCATGCATGTATAAGGGGGTGTGTAACCGTCTTTCCAAAATTGGAAAGGTATAAATAGAGGGGGAAGGGTGAGGGCAAGCTTCTTGCCTCTTTTGGAAAATTTGAGTGAGAGAATAAATATGTGGAATCTGCTTGCTTTTGCGTAACTGAAGTTTGGATTTGTATTTACATTCATCTCCAAATTCTGAGTTTTTGCATAAGCTGAGTATTTTTCAAAACAACCATTGCAATTCGATTTACTACTGGTTTTATCTTGGGATTTAATGATACATTGAAATATTGCATGTTGTTCTTAACATATTCAAAAGTCAATTTAGAAACTATCACCGACCACAATGTTGACCGTATTGGAGATATCTGGTCACTATGTCGTCCGAAAATGGGCACATCCGGTCATATTATTGACCAAATAGGATTAAACTCAGACACCTTGTGGTATATCCGGCTAAAATATTGTCTGGAGAGTGGTATATCCGGCTGAAATATTGTATGGATTAAGAGTTATGATTTTATTGTTTTAATTGTTGTCCTTGTTGTCCTAATAGGGGTACATCCAGATAGAATGATTATTATGTCAATGTGATGTCCGGATAAGGAATCCGGCCAAGCTTGTCTGGACATGTGTTGGCCGGATAGCTTGTCCGGATACACATTATCCATACAAGCTCAAGTGTTGAATTTGAATTAATGGGATTTTCACAATTTAACAATTATTTGGGTTTAAATTTATTGTGAAAAGAGGTATTCTATATAGTTTAAAATGAAAAGATAATGTTTCTACCAAGCGTGGTCATGTAAGTCTATTTTTGTATGAAATTGTATTTTGGGAAATGGATCTACCAAGCGTGGTGACATAAGTCTGTTATGTTATGAAACTGTATTTTGATAAATGTTTCTTCTACACATGGTGACTTTTGTCTGTTCTAGAATAAAACTTGTTTTAAGAGGTAGTTCCCCTAGACGTGGTGACATTTGTCTGTTCTGGCTTGGAACTGGGTGATAGGTACTTCCAGACATGGTGACTTTTGTCTGTTCTGGCAAGTAACCATGTTTTAAAGAAGGAATAAGGGTGGCATATCAAGGAGATGTGTACCATGGATTAAGGATGGCAACGTCAGATGTGAATATTATTATAACTTTTGTTATTATCACTAATCAGATACAATAGCTCTAAATCAACATTTTTTTGTGACTTGATGAATTAGAGATATTGTTCTCTTTAGAAATAATAATTTAGATGTTATTAAGAAGGGATGGTTTGTCATTAGAGGCCTTCATTGCCTAAGTTTTCTATCAGGTTTTAACACATACATAGGGGATCTGGTTGGTTTTATAAAGAACCAGAGGACCTCTGGTTATGTGAAAATGTTTTAAATATTTTGGGAATTTTATAAACCAATGGCTATGTATGTTTCATACAGAAGCTCTGTATCTTAGTTCTGTATCATAATTTTATTCTTCAAAATTATCTTTGTATTTAAAAATATTTATAAACAAAAATTAAGAGTCAGAGGAGCTTTGTTTCAATTTTTATACATCTTAAGATGAGGTAGATTCTTCTGAATTAGAGTCACTAATGAACCAGAAGATATCTGGTTGAGTATTGCATCACTTAAATATAGAGGCTCTGGTTGGTAAGTGCAGAGGAACTCTGGTCTGTGGAACCAGAGGAGCTCTAATCTGTGAAACCAGAAGAGCTCTGGTCATTGAGCTAGAGGAGCTTTGGTCTGTTGAGTTAGAGTTCTATACTAAGCTCTGGGTTTTGGAAAAGGTACATTTGGGTTATATGATGTAGTAATTTGTTGGCTTATATTTTGATTACCCATTCAAATTACATTCTTTTGTTGAAATGCATTTACTTCCGTGTAAAAGTTAGTTTATTAGATTTTGGTGATCATCACCCTGCATTTGCAAAGAAGATATTTCCTTACTAAACCTTCTAGTCTAACCCTCATTTTGTGTTTCAAAAATGTGCATTGCAGAAATCACGGCGGGGTCAAGGGATAATAAGGGGAAGGGAAAAATGTAATTATTTCCCTATATGTTATCTACTTTTGAAGATCAAGTTGATGATTGCATGTTTTGAAGATACATGTTGTCATACATGTATTAGTGCAGGGATTTTATATTTGAATTTTTCATATGTAAATTTTGCACATATATGAATCTTTGTACTAGTGGGACCTATTGTTGATCCTCTCTCTCATTGATTTGATGATAATCCCTTTTACCTATTACGAAGTATTATGTTTCTGTTCTTTCTGTCCCGGTGTGACAATCTGCATTTTGGGATTTCAGGTTAGTACCTTATGTCGATGAACTTGTTTTGTTTTTGAACAACTTGGTATGGTGTTATTTATAAACTGTTGCTATGACTCGTTTCCCTGTTACATCTCGTGTTTTTGCTTTAGCGGGGTGTGACATCCGGCGATCGTTACTGAGTATGATTATTGATCGTTGAGACATGTATTGCAAATCCTACAGCGACAACGATACTTCGAGAAGACAAAACTCACACCAAAGAACCTTTAGTGAAAGTCGAAGACTGAAACCGAAGTTAGTGACTGGCACATTCGTGATCTGAAGCGGCATTCAGTGATTACAACCTGGTCAACATATGTATGAAGACTGACCAAGCCTCTGCGAATGCTGAAGAGACCTTCAGTGTAATTCCAGCATTCAGAGATCAAATGAAGCTTGTTGTGCAAGATTGTTTTTGTCTTGTCCTTCCGCACACAGAGGACAAACCCATACCCTTTCTAGAGTATAGTACGGTATGTAGCCGACTAGTTGACTCTATTACCTACCAACTCCATGAAAGGATGTCTACTCATGAATAGGCATTTGTACTATTCACTGTAGCAAAGGACAAGCTTTTCTTTAAAAGCTTGACGCGTGTTCAAACCAGACTTAATTGCATTAAATGTGCATTTAATTCAATGGGTATAAATATATTAGTGCTCTCTCCATGCAGAGATACGTAATCACACACACGCATCTAAAAGAACACTTGCGCTTATCTTCAAGCAAGTTAGAAGCCCTCTCAAGTATTCTAATAGTTCTTACACAAGAAGAACTTATATCCTTCTTTATTTTTCAGTAAATCTTTTCTATTTTGCTAAGAATATTTGTGTGTAAACTTAGATTGTTTTAAATAGGTTATCTTTACTGTATCTATTTCTGCATAAAATCTGTAAAAATTTGTATTGATCTTTCTTTAACAATATATATTTTTAAATTTGAAATTTCTCTATGTTTGTGTTCATCCCTATTGTTGGAACCTAGATTCTCTTAATTTGTAGAAAACACAGTTAAAGAAGAATATGAATGAAATACGAATAGTGTACTGAACTGGTCAAACAAAATATTCAATAGAAATATGAACACTAAAAGACTTTGAATAAGTCGGATGCTTTTATTAGATGAAAATAACAATTCTCAATCTAAAACGTATCCTCACAAGAAATGGCTATTATCTAACTCAGCACTCTCAGGTAATTTGAACCTGAGGAGGAAGTCTCCTTATATACACTTTCAAAAGATGGGGTCTAACAATCTCCCCTAAGTGTAACTAAGAAAGACTCTTACTAAAATTGAAAAACACAAGTCTAGTCGAAGCAAGTGGTTGAAAGAAACCTTTGTGTTACATTTTCTATCTAAGAATTACAATACGAAGAAAAAAAATTACATTGCTTGAAAAGATAGAAAAAATGCTTACAAGAGAAAGGCCTAGATGTGTTGAAGCTTACAGAACCTCCTAAGAAGCTCTCGAAACTCCAACAGGTTATTGATTGACCTTAGGATTATCTTTGACCTTTCCTTTGCTCCAGGGGTGTTATCTCTACTCATGAGTAGATGATCTCTGATGTAGTGCAGAGTGGAGTTTGAGTATTTTAAGAGCTGGTCTTCTCGAAAGAATTTTTTTTTCCTTGCTCGTTTCGGAGGACCACCATTACTTCTGGTTCCACCAGCACAGTCCACGAGGGAATGTTCTTTATGCCTTCAAGATCTTCATTTGGCGTAGAAACACTCAGCTGATCTATTCCCATGTCCAGAGCTAATTGGAAGTCGAACTTGCAACTGAAGTCTAAGAAGTCCGTCCTTGTCTGCCTGATTGCTGAGTTGGCCATAGCGTATTTTATCCCCTTATCCTTTTTATGATCGGTGAAGTAGTACAGAGACAGAAGGTCCCATGAATTAAAATTTATGAGATCACAATATGTGAAAGTGATCATCTGTCCATGAGTCCTTTCCACCATATATTCATGGAAGACGATCTAGTTGTATGCGAAGGTGCGTCTCTTAATGTCATGGATCTGTTTGATGCCATCGATTGAGTGGACTGCTGAGACAGGTTGTGTATATCTTTGTAGGAACCTTTTCCTAAAGTTCTCTAAAGCCGTTGGGTGGAGGTTGATCTTGATGACTGGTGTTTCATCCCGCAGGCTGTAGAAGAATTGGTAGAGGTCTTCGCTATCTACAGTGTCTTTGATTGGCTTATCACGGGGAGTAGGCCTCATCATCGCATCCATACTATCCCTGATCCCTTGTACACGATCAGAGGGTCGTTTGGAGCTCTGAGGCCTGTTGCTTGTGCCTGCAACTCGCTTTCAGGGATTAACGGGAACCTCCTGCCTCATAGCAGGTGTGACAACTCTGGTCCCTAGAATAGGGACCTTAGCTCTGTGCGTGTTCCAGTGTAGTGGTGGAGCAGCAATCGTTACTTCCTCAAATGGGACAGCCATTGGAATAGCCGTTTGTAGCTCTGGGTCGGCTACATTGACTGCCACCACTTCTTCTTCCTGCCTCCTTGCAGATGGAATAACAGTCTCCATGCCATATTTTGTGGATGATGAAAGAGGCTCTTCTGATTCAGATGAAGAGACGTATAAAGGTAGGAGTTTAATCACATCCTCTTCATCTTTATTTTTCCCTTCTGGCTCTGCTGTGGATGCCGCAGGCATCTTCCCTTTCCTTAGTGCCTCTGCATGTGCTTGCGCATCTTGTGATCTCTGTCTTGACGATGCTGGCGCTTGTTTGCGTGGAGGAAGCCTCCTTATATACGCCTAAGTCAAACAAACTATGCTATAATTATGGCTTGAAACTCTGGGTTGTTGAGTCCGCATCCTTATCGTTGACTACTCTTGAAAAGTGGAGTGAACCAAGTCGAGCCTTGATTCTTATTGACGCTTGCGAGAATGTCTGGACTAAACGCACGTTCCATGGAGTTAGGAGACCAGAGGCCCTACATGTACTATACAGAGGTTCTGCATGTACTATGCAGAGGTTCTGCATATGCAGAGACTCTGCATATACTATGTAGAGGCTCTATGGCTGGAGTGTAGCTTCGCGTCAAGCGCTTAAGCTTTTTGGCACTTAAGGCTTGATCGTCCTCGGAGATTGAGCGTGGGCTCTGTATGTAAGATCCTTCACTCTTTGAGTAAGAGCTCTGGTTCTTGACTTCTTCTGCATGGGTGATCTTAGTCCATAATGCTTCTAAACACTACGTCCTATGGACTAGAGTAAGACGCTTCTTACTTACACTTTCACAAGATGGGGTCTAACAATCCCCCCCTTTTACAAATTGTTTCTTTAAAACACTTGTAGACCAAACCGGGACCAACAAGTGGTATCAAAGTAGTGTTTTCTTCTCTTCATGCTTAGTAGTTTTTTCTGCATTTTATTATCTATCTTTCTAAATTATTTTACACAGTGGCTTTGCAAAATACGAGCACAAACTTTCACGACAATAGCTCTCTTGCCAAACCTCCCCGTGTTAGACCCCATCTTGTGGAAGTGTAAGTAAGAAGCCTCTTACTCTAGTCAATAGGACTTAGTCTATTGAAGCAGTCTGGACTAAGAGGTCTCAAGCAGAAGAGGTCGAGAACCAGAGCTCTTACTCAAAGAGTGAAGGTTCCTACATATAGAGCCCGCGCTCAATCTCCGTGTACGATCAAGCCTTAAGCGCCAAAAAGCTTAAGCGCTTGATGCAAAGCTACATTCCAAACATAGACCCTCTGCATAGTACATGCACAGCCTCTGTATAGTACATGCAGAGCCTCTGGTCTCTTTAATCCATGGAATGCGCGTGTAAGTCAGACATTCTCGCAAGCGTCATACAAAATCAACGCGGCTTGACTTGGTCTCCTCCACTTTTCAAGGGAGTCAAAAATAAGGATGCGGATTCCGAAACTCAGAGATTCAAGCCATAATTATAGAAAATTGTTTGACTTAGGCGTATATAAGGAGGCTTCCTCCTCAGGTTCAAATTACCTGAGATTGCCGACTTATACTATAGCATATTTCCAGTGAGAATACGTTTAGATTGAGAATTATTATTTTCATCTAATAAAAGCATTCGGTTTATTCAAGTCTTTATTGTTCTTATTTATTTTGAATATATCGTTTGATCAAACTCAGTAAACTATTCATACTTCAATCTAATTCTTTATCAACTGTGTTTTTTTTAGAATTAAGAGTATCTAGGTTTCAACAATCGGTATCCGAGCCTGCTAATCAAACTCATTGATTAGTCGACCGATATCCATCAGGATACCACTCCTAATTACTGATTACTCGTTTTTAAAAAGGAATTTCATTCTTATTTTTGATCCATTTAAAAACGTCTGCTAATAGTATTCTGGAAAACAATTTCACGTCGTTCATCACTTTCTCGTCAATCTTTCTTTTCAAAAAATTTAACAGAAATGTCTAGTCAAACGTGGAACTCCATGTACAGTGCTCGATCCTTGATAAAACCTCCTATACTCATTAGGGAAGAATATCCCCAATAGAAAAAAGGTATGATCAATTTTTATGAAGGTCTTGACCTAGAGCTCGATGAATCGATTTTAAATGGCCCTTATGTTCCCACTACCTTAATTCCTCGTATTCTTGCTGCTGGCGATACTGTCGATGTACCTGCCAGAAGAGTTCCCAAGATTCGTCATGATTGGGACGATGAGGACAAGCGCAGGGTGGAGGTGGATCAGAAAGCCAAAAGACTTTTGATCATGGCTCTTCCATATGAGATTTTTCAATCCCTTGACGCGTGCCATTCTGCCAAAGATCTATGGGATCAACTGGCAAACTAGCTGGAAGGGGGAATAAAGATGAAGAAAAACCATCGTGCTCAATGTTTGAATGAGTACAATAGTTTCCAAGCGCTTTCTGATGAGTCTTTAGAACAGACTTATCATAGATTCAACAGACTGATTAACAAGTGTCGCAAATGTGTTGCGATCAGAACCCAAGAGGAGAACAATATGCTCTTCTTGAAGAGGTTGAATGCAGAATGGGGAAACTTGACCATGTCTCTCCAGGAAAACCAAGATCTGGAGCAATGGACACTTCACGACGTCTATGGGACTCTGCAAGCTCAAGAGCAAGAATTGCATAAGACAAAGGTCGCTCTGGGTGGACCTCTGGCTCGTCTCTGACTCAAAAGAGACAGGATCTAGTCAACCAAACAGGGAATGAAGATCCAAGGAGGAACGGCAAAAGGGGAAGAAGGCTCTTATCATAGAGAGCGATGAAGAAGACAAAGCATCTAGCTTTGAAGACAACGATATCAGTGCTTTTGCACATTCCTTGGCCCTGATTACCAAGGAATTTCAAAAGAAATTTGCTAAGAACGTCTTTGATAAATGAGGAAGACAAAGCATTCCAAGCCGAAGAACAGCTTTCGAAGGAAGGAACCCTCCCTCTATATTTCAAACAAGAAGGAGGAAGAGCAGTCAGAACAGAAGAAGCAAGCAGTCAGATGCTTCAGATGCGGGAAAATGGGGCACTACTCCAAAGAATGCAGAGGCCCTTTGGTGAAAGATGAGTTGTACTACAAAAACAAGTACAAGTATAATCGATCCCAAAGTAGTCTCATGGCTGAACAGGAGAACTGGGTCTCTGACTCCTCATCTAAAGAAGAAGACCAAGCCTATTTTTATGGTATGGCTGTTGAGAATGACGCAGATAAGTCTGGATCTGGCTATGACTCCCAGGTATGTTCCATCTCTGGCTATTCTCATTCTGACCTGGAAGAAAGCATCGTTGCTTTAACAAATGATTTCATTAATCTACAGCAAAAGCTCTCTGTCAAAAAATCTAAAAGGAAGTCTTTAGAAAAAGAAAAGTTATTCTTTGAACGTGAGACAGAGCTGCTAACTGTAGAAAAATAAGAATTGTCAGTGGAGAATGAAAAACTTTTGCAAACAAAACATTCCACTGAAATAAGTCATAAATTAGAGTGCTTAGAACTAAAAGCAACTATATAAAAGAAAGAAAAAGAGCTTTTAGAAAAGGAACGAGACAGACTAAACTTTGAAGCCCTTAAAAATTATTTTCAAAAGGAAAGAGAATTTTTACACCAGAGCTTACAAATATAAGAGCTCTTTATCAAAAAATATCAAGATGCTCAGCAGGTGTATGAAAAAGTTAATTCTCAACAAGATAGAGCATGGATAGGTTATACAGACCTAGACATCACCTGGAAGAAGAAAACTACTCTTGAATCTGTGTTTAGGTTAGGAGAAAAGCAAAAACCAGATTTTCCGACTCTGCATATAGCTTCACCTTTCAAAAGATATAAGCTTGAGAGTGGGGCCAAAACTCAAAGGTTAAAATTCAAAAATATCTCTTATTCTTCAAAGAGTATGCAACAAGTTGATTTAAAAGGCATACAGAAGACAGACGAGATCTTTTGTTTTGCCTTTACTAATCTTGAACATCTTAAGACTAATGGTGGGGTTGTTAAACCAGAACCAGATGAAATCAAGAGTTCATCCACAGAAAATTTTCTTAAAACTCTGGATCCAAAATTATTGGATGACTCCACAGAAACGGTAAGACAGGTTTTCGAGCAAGATTTGCTTGAGGCCTTGAATTATCCTCCTAAAGGTCATACAAATTCTTCTGACAGTAATTTCTCGGATACTTTTGAAAGTTTTTCAACGCAAAAGATGGATGAAGGCTCTAGCTCTTGCATACGAGAATCTCAAGTTCTTAATGATACCTCTGTACTTCGATATTCACACAAGGATTTTCTTGACTCTGACTCCGAGTCAGAGGTGGACTCGATTAAAGAGCAAGTTAAAACAGAGGTTATAGCAATAGAACCAGAGGTTGCAAAATTTCCAATTGAGAAAAATATTATCCTAGGTTCTGGCCTTGTTAGCATGACAACAAGAGCTAAATTCTCTCCAAAGTTTGAATACAGGGCAAAGAACACTAAGTTTTTTCCTCTACATCAAAGGGCTCTAAATCCAACTCTAAGCCAATTAAGTTCACTTTGGAACAGAAGGGAAAATCCACGGCAGACTCTAATCTTAATTCCTCTGTTTCAAAGAGGCCTCTGAAGGCTAAAGGAGTAGGAAGGGATAAGAAGAAAACTGAGCAGATTCATTCTAGGAAGTCAAAACAATCAAATATAGATTGGAGGTTTGTTAGAACTACCGATGCTAGGAATGATTGTAATAAAGTATTCTTTAAATCAAATAAACCATTTTGTCATCAAAAATGTGTTCATACTTGTGAAAGTTTCTCTCTGCTGCAAAGGTTAAAGCAACATTTCTCTGACCTAACTGTATTCTCTCTAGGTCATCAAGGATAAATTCCAAGAAGACTCAGAAGAGAAAGAACGCTCCTAGAACTGAGAAAGAAAGCTCCTAGAACTAAGTCTGACAAACCAGATCTCAAGTCTGGTAACTCAGGAGTAGAGACAAAACCTCTCCCTCAAACAAAAAACTGATCTTCTACCCTAATCATCGAGGACCCATTATGAAATGGGTACCTAAATCCCTATAATTTGTTTTGCAGAAGCCGCATGTGGATATTTGGTATCTCGACTCTAGATGCTCGAGACACATGACCGGCAATAAGAGGCTACTCTCCTCATACAGAGAGAAAGTTGGAGGTAGAGTAACCTTTGGGGATAACATGCAAGGAGAGATAAAGGGATATGTAGATCTTCTTTAAGGTAAGGTTTCTGTCTCTAAGGTTGCTTATGTCTCTTGGATTAAACATAATCTTTTAAGCATAAGTCAAGTATGTAATTTTGGCTACAATGTCAAGTTCCAAAAGGAGGCTAGTTCCATTATGTCAGAATCAGGCCAGGAGTTGCTAAGAGCCAAACGAAAAGGTAATCTATATCTTATGAACTTCTCACCAAGAGATAAGTAAGAGACTCTTTGTCTCGTATCTCGTAAGTGTGAAGAAGCCTGGCTCTGGCATCACAAGCTGTCTCATATAAATTTCCAAAATATAGAGAAGCTTGTGACGAATAATCTGGTTGATGGACTTCTTGCCATAAAGTTTGAAAAAGACCATCTCTGCTCTGCGTGTGAAATGGGAAAGCTCAAAAGAGCATCCCACAAAACAAAGACAGATATGTCCTGTGTCAGACTTCTGCATATGCTTCATGTGGATCTTTGTGGTCCAATCTCTGTGTAATGATTGTCTGGGAAGAAGTATATCCTTGTCTTAATTGATGAATATTCACGATATACTTGGATTGAGTTTGTAAGGCAGAAATCAGATGTCCCGGAGCTGCTAATTAAACTGATGACTAAGATTCAAGTTCTTCTACAAAGCAAAATTCAAAAGTTGAGAAGTTACAATGGAACAGAGTTTAAGAATGCAAAAAATTGATGCGTACTTAGACAAGGAGGGCATATCTCAGAACTTCTCTGCAGCAAGAACACCACAGCCAAAATGTGTAGTAGAAAGAAAGAATCGCACACTGGTTGAAGTAGTAAGAACAATGCTAGCAAGCTCTGGTCTTCCAACCACTTTTGGGTAGAAGCCATCTCAACAGCTTGCTTTATCCAAAATAGAGCAACGGTGGTAAAGAGGCATATGAAGGCGCCTTACGAATTAATCAACCAAAGAAAGCCTAATGTTAAATTTTTACATGTCTTTGGTTACGGATGCTTCATTCTAAATGATCGTGATCAACTTGGCAAGTTTGATAAGAAGGTTGATGAAGGTAAGTTCCTTGGTTACTCTACACAAGTCAAGGCATATAGAGTCTTCAATCAACGAACCAAGACAGTTATGGAGAGCATCAACGTCTCGTTCGACAATAAAGAGCATATGACTTCAGAGTACCTCAGCTCTGGACTCAAGCTTAATAAGTCGACTTCCAATTCTCAAATGAAGACAAGGGAATTGGAACTCAAGCTTTAATTTGAAGACTTCTATGGCAATGAGGACATCTCTCTACGTGCACCCAGAGATGAGTCTGCCCGTGTAAGTGAAGAACCACAAACTACAAGTACATATGTCTCTAGTCCTTCACACACCTCTGCTTCCTCTGATGATCATGCAAATCCACAACCAGAGCAAACAAGCTCTACATCAGAGCCCAGTTCTGTAGAGCCATAGCACAATACCTCTGGTTCTAAAACTGGTTCCTCTGTACCATCATTCAAGGAGAAGCAAGCAACACCTTCTTCGCCATCCATGAGCCAAATGCCTAATATGTCTATGGAACGTGATCAAATGACCACAACCTCTATATGTGTCCCAACAACAAGATGAACAAAAGATCATCCTCCTCACCAGATAATTGGTGAACCTTCAAGCGGTGTAAAGACAAGGGATGCCACGGCCAATGAATGTTTACTCATAAATTTTATAAGCATGGTAGAGCCTAAAAAAGTCCATGAAGCTTACAAGACCCAAGTTGGGTTGACGCCATGCAAGAAGAGATCCAACAATTTGAAAGGAATAAGGTATGGACTCTTGTACCTTTACCAAAGGATAAAATTGCTATTGGTTGTAAATGGGTTTTCAGGAACAAGAAGGATGAGGATGGGATCGTTGTAAGGAATAAAGCAAGGCTTGTAGCAAAAGGCTATTACCAAGAAGAAGGCATAGACTATGACGAGACCTTTGCACCAGTAGCAAGGCTAGAAGCTATACGCTTGTTCTTAGCCTTCTTTGCACATAAAGGATTCCGAGTCTATCAAATGGACGTCAAGTCAGCCTTCTTGAATGGTAAGTTAAAGGAGGAAGTCTACGTTCAACAACCTCCGGGGTTTGAAAGCTCCACACATCCAAAGTATGTCTATTTTTTAGACAAAGCTCTGTATGGACTTAAGCTAGCACCTCGAGCCTGGTATGAACGTCTTTCGTCTTTTCTCTTATCGAATGGTTTTGAAAAAGGTAAAATCGATACTACTTTGTTCATTAAGAGGTATAAAGGTGAGATGCTTCTAGTCCAGATTTATGTGGACGACATTATTTTTGGTTCAACAAACTAGATGCACTGTGATAAGGTCTCTACTTTAATGAAGAGCGAGTTTGAAATGAGCATGATGGGAGAATTGACATTCTTCCTCGGCTTGCAAGTAAAATAGAGGGAGGATGGTATTTTTATTAGCCAAGCTAAGTATGTCTCTGATATATTAAAGAAATAACAACTCCACAACTCTTCCATAATGAGAACACCAATCTCAACGAGAAATAGGCTTGACACAGATCCATCTGGAAAACCGGTGAATGTTAATACTTACCGTGGAATGATTGGATCACTATTGTACCTCACGGCTAGTATACCAGACATCATTTTTGCTACGTGTCTCTATGCTAGATATCAAGCAAATCCTAAGGAATCTCACCTATCAGCTATGAAATGAATCTTTAGATACCTTAAAGGAACTCAATTTCTAGGTCTCTGGTATCCAAAGTATTCTGGTTTTGATCTTATTGCGTATACATATTCTGATCATGCAGGATGCAAACTTGATCGAAAGAGTACAATAGGGAGTTGTCAATTACTAGGAGACAAGCTCATAAGTTGGACTTCAAAGAAGCAGAACTGCATCTCTACTTCCACGGCTGAAGCAGAGTATGTAGCCGCAGCCAGTTGCTGTTTCCAAGTAATCTGGATGAAAACTCAACTGAAAGACTATGGCGTTGAGTTTGATAACATTTCAATTATGTGTGATTCAGAAAGTGCCATCACAATCACAACCAATCATGTGCAACATTCTAAAACAAAGCACATCGATGCTCGCTACCATTTCATCAAGGACCATGTAGAGAAAGGTACGATTGAAATGTTTTTCGTTAGTACAGATCATCAACTTGCTGACATTTTTAAAAAGTCTCTTCATGAAAAGAGATTTAACTCTTTGGTTAGCAAGTTGGGTATGTACTATACAGAGACATTTTTAAAAAGTCTCTTCAATCTTCAATAACAAAGACAGAGCCTCTGTATGTACTATACAGAGCCTCTGCATCCCTTCTGAGCATACTTTTGTTTTTGTTTTTAAGTTTTGATCCATGAGACCGAGCCTCTGCATAGTACATGCAGAGCCTCTTGCTCAAGTCTAAATTGTCTTGTGATACAGAGCCTCTGTACCTTGTTCACCATGCTTGTGCATTACATATCATTTATGATACAAGCATAGTTCAAGGGGGAGCAAATCAAGCAGAGCTAAAGTCAAGGGGGAGCATTATATCATGCATCATACAGAGCATCTGTATGTACTATATAGAGCCTCTGCCTCTAAACATAACAAGTTTGATAGACAGAGGACTTGTATAGTCAAACCATGAGCCTCTGTATGAGATCCTAAGGTATGTTCTCTTACACTTAAGTACTACTCTAGTTATTTTCTTAAATCTTTTAAAAAATCTAAGCACATTAACTCTGCATTCTAATACAGAGTTTTTGTCTCTTGGTCATTGTTCTACTCAAATCAGAGTATAAAGACTTGTTAAAAATCTTCTTAAGGTTTTTAAAATATATTATTTTAAAAGTAAGGCGTACAATTCTTATTTGTTAAATATTTTAATTAGACATTCATTTAACAAAGCGTCACCGCCTGTTATTTTAATTTTTCAAATACGGAAGGCGCCATTTGCAGCTGGCAGGCCACGTGGCAACTCCCCACAGGTGGTTCGAAAACCATGTCAGTTTTCTGACTTTTGGGGGGCGCGTAAAACTCAAGTGCTCTATTCTTTTTCTATTTAAACAAATCCTTTTCCCCAAAATTTCTTTTACGCTTTCAAAGATATTCAAGAACACTCGTCGTCTTCAAGCTCTCAAACCGCCATTGAAATTGTTCAAACCGCTCTCTGGAACTGCAATCTTTAGTGGAATCATTCAACATTATTCTCCAAGTAAGTAAATCGAACCTTTCTCCAGCCTAGTTAAAGAATCAAGAACAGATTCTTTCCAAACCCTAACTTTTCAAAATCCTCTTCCAAAACCTGCAACTATGTCTTCCTCAGACTCAGGAAACTCTCAAACCCACACAACTACCCTCAAGACAGTAGAGGAAACCAGCAAAAATATGGTTCCACTTCCACGAAAACCAAATAACCAGGCCCTTCAACTCTCCTTAGACATCTTTGACCAAAAATTTCGTCCTGTTATCGACATCCTTCAACACCATTTCTTGAACCTTGCACTCACAAATTCTGATGATCTTGTCCCTGAGCGTTTCATACAAGAATTCTGGCAAACCTGTTCCGTAACCGATTCCCAACAAGGGATTGTTGGAGATTTCTATGTAGCATCTTCAAAGGAGTTCACCACTGTCCGAATCTCAAGGTCCCTATTTTCAAGAGTTCTCCAAATTCCAACCAAGACGGATCTTGGATTGAATGAATATGCTCTTCTCCCATCTTCGGATGAAATAGTATCATTCTTTAAGTTCTTGGGGTACAACAAGGCGATTCAGTACCCTTCTCAATACCGATGACAGTACCTGCCCCCAATGTGGAACACAATGTTCACATTGGTGAATTGTTCTTTGAGTGGAAAGATTGGAACCTGGACATGTGCTCAACCAACATTCTCCAAATCATGTATGGGATCTTCTTTGATCTCTTCCTCGATCTTCTACAAAGAGTTCAAGGCGGTTGTTGCCCAGGAGGTGGCTAAAGGAAAGGACTTGCCATCGCTTCTGTTTTCTCGTTTTCTGGGTCTTCTTCTAAGACCCATCATTGACGAAAACGACATTGATGTGGGAAGTCTGCCTGTGCACAAGGTGAATGTGCTTACTCACTACAAACCCACTATCAACAAAGAGCGATATGCTACAGAACGACCTATCCCGATGAAGCTCTTAGCATACATGAAGACAAGGGATGTGAGGAGAGCTTACAGACATATATGCGACGCACTAGAACAAGTGTCATGAACCCCGGCATGGTTAGGATCTAACCCAAAGGATAAGGGAACTGAGGACACTCAAAGGCCTCAGGAAGAGGAGGAGGAAGTGAGATTGGAAAAAGAAAGAGAGAAAAATAGAAAGAGAGCAGAGGGAAGAAAAAAGAAAGTTGAAAAAGAAAGGATGAGGAAGGAAGAAGAAGAGAGGGCAGAGAAAGCAAAACAAGAAGAACTTGCCCATTTGAAAGAAGAGGAGGAGAGAGTGAAAAGAGCAAGACAGTAGGAAATTGCTCGACTAAAGGAAGAAAAGAGAATCAGAGAAGAGGAGGCCAATCAAGACTTAGGGCTCTTCTCGAGCTCTGACAAGGAAGATGACCAAGAGCATCATGATGATGTTGCTGAGTCATATGAAGAAAAAGAAGGGGACGATGTCCTTGATCATGATGTGGGCATCGAGGTTGAATCTGAAGAGGATGAAGAAGATGAAGAGGGAGGAGGTGCAGAAGCTGCTCTGTCTTAGGGAGAGCCAGAGCAGCCTATGATGGTGAATAGGCACGTTTATTTCTCTAGCCCAACTCCTAGTGCTAACACATTATCGGACTCCAGCGGTCGAGACACAGAGATCATTGAAACAGAGGTGCACACCTCGAACCCTAACCTGCAAAACCAACCAGAGGTCGCATCTGCCTCTAGTCAAATAAGCCAAAAGGAAGCCACGTACGAAGGATCACCCTCTCAAAAGGGTGAAGCCTTTGAAATGATAAGTGATATGTCTCCCCATATCACGCCACTCTCCCAACCAGAGGAATACATTTCCTCTTCACTAGTCGTTTCACCACCTTGTTCAAAGCAAGGTTTAGGTGTACCACACTTGATCTCCTAGTCCACTCGCGGAGGGTCCTCTGGCTGGCTCTGAACCTGCCTTGGAATCCCTTCATGACGGAACAGCAGTAGTGACCTCTGCTCCAAAAGAGCCATAAGGATCTGTTGGAAATCATTCCTCGACCAACATCCCACAAGTCAAGACAAAAGGTGTCCTTGGAACAAGGACTCAATTTGGCCCATGTGTTGAGCAAAGAGGTTACCCTAACAACATATGTCGCAAAGGGACGAGTTCCAGTCCTTTGCCACCTCTATGCTGTGCTCCTTGCATAAGCTAAAACTCAACATGGCCCGTGCAGAGCCATCTCTTTCTACATCTGCTCTGGTTGAGATTCGGGCATCCTTAGCAGTATTGAGGGCTGAGTCAATGACGAATGCCTCTTGACTCGACAAACTCCAAGAATTGACGGCTCAAAATGCAGAGGCCCTGCAAAGGGTCGTCGCATGCATTCAAAAGGATGGAGCTTCCACTTCATCTCAAGACGGCCAGGTGCTCATTCCTCTGAATGTCCCTGTCGACTACGTCACCCAGTTTGGCATGAATGCTCTGGGTGACCGTCTTCTTCAGAAAGTGGCCAACTTCACTGCTGACTTCAATAGCAAGGTCAAGGAGGCAGCAACAGAGATTCATCATTTCTTGGCGGCTTTCAACTATCGTACAGACATGGATATCCTTAAAGTCTCGGATGCAGCAAAAGCGATACTTAAACTCTTTGAGGAAAGGATCAAATCCATGCCACAAGAAGATACACATAGGCCAAAGAGGAGAATGGAGCCAACTCCATGTGTTGAGGCCTCAAAGAGAAGGAGGCTTGACGATGATGAGGATCCAGACCTATCTGGCCCTCAAAGTCGTCAAGAGGGGGAGAATCAGCCCACAACAGCTTCAAGTACCACTCTAAGGGCTGCCCCCTCTGTCTCTACCCCAAGCCAGCCAGCGCCAGAGTCATCAAGGCAGAGAGCACAGAATGAGCCAGCGCATTTAGAGGAACTAAGAAAAGGGAAGATGCCATGGTATCCCATGTAGAGCCAGAAGGATAACAAAAGGATGAAGATGTGATCCAACTCTTATCCGTATACGTCTCCTCATCTGAATCAGAAGAGCCTCTGTCCTCTTCAACAAAATATGCCATGGAAACTGCTGCTCCATCAACAAGGGGGGATGAAGAAGAAAAGGTAGTGGTAGTAAATGTAGTTGATCCATCACTCACGATGATTCTTGTTGTTGTCCTGCTCGAAGGTGTTACAATAGCTGCACCACCACCAGAAAGGAACACATACAGAGCTAGGGTCCCTGCTCAAGGGACCAGAGTAGTCACACCAGCTGTGAGGCAGAGGGTTCCCGTCAAACCAAGCAGACTAGAAGAAGGCACAAGCAGCAGGCCTCAGAGCACCAAACGACCCTCTAATCGAGTTCAAAAGATCAAGGATAGTATTGATGCAATGATGAGGCCCACACCCCCTAACAAGCTAATCAAGGACAAGGAAGATAGCGAAGACATCTACCAGTTCCTCTATAGCCTGCGAGATGAGACACCGGTCATCAAGATCAACCTCCATCCAACGGCTCAAGAAAACATTAGGTAGAGGTTCTTACATTGTTATACATAGCCTATCTCTACAGTCCATTTTGTCGATGGCATCAAGCAAGTCCTCGATATCAAGAAAAGAACCTTCACGCACAATCAAATCGTCTTCCATGAGTATATGGTAGAGAGGTCTCGTGGACAGATTAACACTTTCATAGATTGTGATCTTATAATATGAATCCATGGGACCTTCTGTCTCTATACTACTTCACGGATCATAAAAAGGACAAGGGGATAAAGTATATTGTGGCTAACTATTCAATAAGACAAACAATGACGGACCTTCTCGACTTCAGATGCAAGTTTGACTTCCAACTGGCTCTAGACCTGGGAATAGATCAATTGAGGGTTACTGCACCAAATGAAGATCTGCAAAGCATCAACAACATTCCCTCATGGACCATGCTGGTGGAACCAGAAGTAGGGGTGGTCTTCTGAAACGAACAAGGAAGGAAAATATTTTTTTCGAGATGATTAGCGCTTCAAGTATTCAAACTCTACTATGCGCTACATCATAGATCATTTACTCAGGAGCAGAGACACCACCTCTAGAGCAAATGAAAGAGCAAAGATTATTCTAAGATCAATCCATAACTTGTTGGGGTTTCGAGAACTTCTTAGGAGGTTCATCAAACTTCAACACATCTAGGCCTTTCTTTTGTGAGCATTTTTTTTATATTTTAAGCAATATAACTTCCTTTCATCGTATTGAACTTTCTAGATAGATAAGGCAAAACAGATGTCTCTTTCAACCTCTGGCTTCAATGTGTTTTCAATTCTAGTAAGAGCATGTCTTATTTACACTTAGGGGGAGATTGTTAGACCCCATCTTGTGAAAGAGTAAGTAAGAAGCCTCTTAATCTAGTCAATAGGACATAGTCTATTGAAGCAATCTGGACTAAGAGCTCTCATGCAGAAGAGGTCGACAACCAGAGCTCTTACTCAAAGAGTGAAAGTTCCTACATACAGAGCCCGAGCTCAATCTCCATGGACGATCAAGCCTTAAGCGCCAAAAAGCTTAAGCGTTTGATGCAAAGCTACATTCCAGACACAGAGCCTCTGCATAGTACATGCAGAGCCTCTGCATAGTACATGCAGAGCCTCTGCATAGTACATGCAGAATCTCTGCATAGTACATGCAGAGCTTCTGTATAGTACATGCAGAGCCTCTTGTCTCTTTCCTTCATGGAACGTGCGTGTAAGTCCAGACATTCTCGCAAGCGTCAAATAGAATCAAGGCGGCTTGACTTGGTCCACTCCACTTCTCAAGGGTAGTCAAAGATAAGGATGCGGACTCGGCAACTCAGAGATTCAAGCCATAATTATAGCATATTTGTTTGACTTAGGCGTATAAGGAGGCTTCCTCCTCAGGTTCAAATTACCTGAGAGTGTCGACTTATACTATAGCATATTTCTTGTGAGAATACGTTTAGATTGAGAATTATTATTTTCATCTAATAAAAGCATCCGATTTATTCAAGTATTTTATTGTTGTTATTTATTTTGAATATTTCGTTTGATCAAACTCAGTACACTATTCATACTTCAATCTTATTCTTTATCAACTGTGTTTTTCTGAGAATTAAGAGTATCTGGGTTCCAACACCCTGGCTTATCAGAGACAACTTCAGTCTCTGGAAGAATCGGATGTCTCTCTTCTTGGCGGGTGTGAATCCTAAAATTCCACACTATATAGAAAAATGGAGCTTATGTTTCATATGCTATATCTCCGGCTGTTCCCAAAACAGCTATGACTGCCTTAATTTCTTAACAGCAAATTCTTAAGCTCCCTCATCAGTGGAGTGAAGAAGACAAGAAGAAGATAGCTATAGATACTCATGCAAGATCTATAATAGCTATGTCTATCACTCAGTAATGAAGCTTAGAACCTTAAAATCCATGTGGGACACTCTTTTTGTTCAATATGAAGGTACCTATCAGGTACAAGAATCGAGGAAAATAAACTTAGTAAGACAATATGAAAGCTTTCTCTGTGGAAAGACTGAGACGTTGTCTAAAGTACATCAAAGGTTTAATTGTCTTCTAATTGATTTAAGGACAGTTGGCAGAGAATATTCCAAGTCTAAAACTTTAACAAAGTTTCTAGAATGTTTAACAAAATCTTGGGATACCTATTCTATGTGTCTCGGATATGTCCTATCTCTCTCTCTCTCTCTCAGCACTTTATATGGGATACTTCTCAATCACGAGCAGTCTCGACAAATGAAGAGGAATCTAATCAAGGATTCCATAGACATGAAAAGCTCTATGTTAGCTTTGATCTACTAAGATTCTTCAGTTGAACTCCCATCTTCTTCTTCTTCTGTTCTTCCACATGTTACTATAATGAAGTTAGACTCTACTAACTCTGAGAATCAGTCAGAGTCTGACCTTGCAAACTTTGATAAATCACTGGAGCTTTTAACTAAGTCTTTTAGAAGATTCTCCAAGAAAGTAATTTCCACAGATCTACCACGCTGACCATTAAGGAAAAGCCAAAGTCAGATATTGTTGATAAGGCTTCAGCGGTCTGTTACAATTGTCACCGTAAAGGTCACTTTGTAGGTGAATGCAGATCAAAGAAGGCTGTGATGCCATCTTCGAAATCCCCTTTCTCCTTTAAAGCTAAAGATGATAAATACCTAAAGCTGAAAGGAGAAATATAAGAAGATGAAGAGTTCCCAGCGAAAGGGCAAAGGTCTTGTCGCTGAAGAGCATGACTGGGCTAATTCATCTGATGAATCATCCTCTGATGAGGAAGCACGACCTATCTTTGATTAATGGCCAAGGATGACAAGGAAGAAACTTCTGAGACTTCAACTTCCCTTGATCCCACATCATCCTCTCATGCTCAGGTATCTCTACTGAATGAACCCTCTTATTCTTCTTCTTCTTCTAGCCTATCAGCGTTAGATGCGTTGACGGTTGACCTTTACAATGCCCTGAATGGCAAATCTAAAGTAGAAATGCATAATCTTGATCTTCAAGAATAGTTGAAGATTTTTCATTCCAAGATCAAAGAGTTGACAAATATCGAAGAAGATGTTATAGATATGGTCATTGTAAACCAAACCATCACTATTGAACGTGGACAGGCTATTGCTAAGCGGGAGCAAGCAATTGCTGAACTCATGGCTGAAAAGGCTACCATTGAAGGATGCTGCAAAGCCTCTGAGATCATTAACACTCTCCCTACCAAGATAACGACTGGTATAGGCTTCTCTTATGATCAGGAAGATAGTGTCACAGACAGGTCCATGCTCAAGTTTGGTACCTTTGTCTCTTTTATTACTGACACTTCTTCCTCTCAGTTTTCTCTTACTGAGAGTCATTTTGATGGAACTCCTTCGAGTTCAGGTTGCAAAAACAAAAGTAAATCCATTGTCACAACACCTCTTCCTAAGAAGGCAAACATGTTACGTAGATCTAAATCTATTCCTTCAGCTTATGCACCTTCTTCTTCTCCAGGGACAAAGATATCTGAATCTTCTCATAAATCTAAGTCTATGCTCAAGGTGAATGCTTCAACTAAGGACTCCAAATTCTCAAAATTCCTCCAAGAACAAATGAGAAGGGAATCCTTGGAGCTTGTCCCTCTTATTGTCTGGTACTTCCTGCCCCAAAAGCTAGCTTCAGCTATAGAAAGTGTAGACACTGTGGTGAAACTACACATATTCCCAGAAAGTGTACTTTTGTCGCCAAGGATGGTCTCCAGCCAAGGGCAAGAAAGTAGCCAAGGCTAAGAAATCAACCAAGGTGAAATCAACCACTAAGGTTGTTAAAACAACTAAGGTGAAGAAATCCACTAGAGCCTCCTCTTCAGGCTTAGTGAAGCCAACTACTAACACTAAGTCTTCAGCGTCAGGTGTTGTTGTTCCTCCTACCATTGAAGCCTCTTCGTCAGGCTCAGTGAAGACACCATCAGACTCTATTCTTTTAGCGTTAGATTTTGTTCCTAATCCCACATAAGCCTCTTCTTCAAGTTCAGTGAACCCTTCTGCTGGCACTGGTTCTTCAGTTTCAGTAGATGTTGCCTCTAACATTGTTGGACCCAAATAGAATAGGTACTAAAGCTTTTTTAAACTGTTCCCTTGTGTAGGAAGTCAAAGGCATTTGGTATCTTGATAGTGGATGCTCAAGACATATGACCAGAGACAAATCCCTGCTCATCGACTACAAGAATGAAAGAGGCCCTTCCATAACCTTTGGAAGAAACGGAAAAGGATATACCAAAGGTTTTGGTGTATTAACCAACGGTGCAACCACTTTCAGGCATGTTGCATATGTTGAAGGACTGAAGCACAACCTACTCAGCATTAGTCAGCTGTGTGATAAAGATTTCACAGTGAAATTCTCCAAGAAATCATGCTATGTCTACAACAAGGATGATAAGGTTCAACATGGATTCTCCTCACACTGAGAATAGTTGTTTTTTTCTCTAAAGCTTCATCATATATCAACTAGTTGTGGCACAAACAACTTTCTCACCTTGACTTTAAGACACCTAGCGAGTTGTCTAAAAATGATCTTGTCAATGGTCTTTCTTAAAACACCTTTTCAAAGGAATCTATTTGCTCAGCATGTGAGAAAGGAAAACAAACAAGAGAAAGTATCAAGTCCAAGAAAATCTCTTCAGTAACATCACCTCTTCAGCTACTACACATGGATCTCTTTGGTCCAGTGAACGTGCAATCTATTGCTAGAAAGAAGTATACGCTCGTCATGGTTGATGAGTACTCCAGGTAGACTTTGGTCTTCTTTCTCAGATCCAAAAGTGAAGCACCAGAAGAAATAATATCATTCATCAAAAAGATAGATGTACTTAATAATATTAAAGTACGATCTATTAGAAGTAACCATGGAACTGAATTAAAAAACAGTACTATGGATAACTTCTCTAAGGACAAAAGAATCTCTCACAACTTCTCTTCTGCGAGAACTCCTCGGCTCGCTGAAATGATAAATTGAACAATCATTGAGGCTGCTCGATCAATGCTCATCGAACCTCATCTTCCCACTCATTTCTGGGCTGAAGCTGTCAACACCACTTGTTTCACTCAAAATCAGTCGCTGATCGTTAAGAGGTTCAAGGAGACAGCTTACGAACTCTTCCATAACAGAAAGCCCTCTTTCAGCTTTCTACATATCTTTGGTTGCACTTGTTATATTCTCAACAACCATGATCAACTGGGAAAGTTCGATCCTAAAGCTGATGAAAAAATCTTTCTTGGATATTCTTCAGTGTCCAAAGCCTTCTGAGTATTCAACAAACGCCGACAGACTATAGAAGAAACTATTCATGTCACTTTTGATGAATCTCAATCAGCTAATTCTAAGCCCATCATAAATGATGACGAAGAATTAGAAAACTGGAAGTTCTCTCATTTTGGACAATCTGAAGCTTCTTTCAGCATTCCACCCAATGTTGAATCCCCAGAAGCTGAAGATGATCCATTTATCATTCTGGTTGCCGCTAATCACCAAAGCAAATCTTCTTCAGAGATCGTTGTAGTTCCCTTTTGTTGTGTTCCTCCTTCTACTTCAAACACTAATCAATCACTGAACGAAATTCCTTCAGCATCTGAACCTTTATTAGTCGCTGAATCTGAGGCTCCTTTAGCAATTGTCCCTATTGTTGAAGAATCTGCAGCTGAAGCCTCGTCCTCTGTTCCTGAATATCTATGCTCCGATGATAATCCTCTACCAGCTCAGCGATAAACAAAAGACCATCCTATTCATCAAATTCTTGGTGATCCAAATACAGCTATTCAGACTCGTCGAGGTCTAGGAAATATCTTTCTCTTTGTCAGCCTTCTTTATTTTTTTGAACCCAAGAAAATCAATGATGCAATCTCAGACCCTAGCTGGGTGTGACAATTCTGCATTTTGGAATTTCAGGTTAGTATCCCATTTTAGGACTTTATTGAAAACCAAGTCTTTCTAGGATTTAGCTTCGATGATCTGAGATCATCTTGCTTATCTTCCAAGATTAGTTTGTTAGGTCACGTTTCGGCGGGTAGCTAACCAAGTTAGTTCGTGCAATGCCAAATAGTTTTGAAATATTTCACATAAAAATAAAGTCGATACTTTCGTTTCGTTCTTCTCAAAATTCAAATTTCCAAAGTTCCAATCTTTTATATTTGGTTGCCAATTATTATTTTGAAAGAGTGGAACTTTAAAAATCTTTTGTCAAAATTGTTTAGTTTGTTGTATTTATTGGGGTCTTTTATTTTGTAAATAAAAGTCTTTTTGGGCTTGGGCCTTTAGAGGTCAGCTCATTCTTTATATTGAATCCCCATATAAATACCCCTTCCCTTTTGAAAATTCTTCACTTTCCAAAATTTCCAACCATTTCATCTTTTCTCAATCTAACTCCATCACTTTCCAACCGATTCCATCTCCTAGCAAAACTCAAGATTTCTGCTGTTCTTGAGGTTAGTTCGTAGTCAAGAAAAGGTATGTTTTAGAGCTATTTACTTCTCTTTTTGATGTCTGAAAGTCTTTATCTTTCTCCCTACTCGACTCTTTGAGTAAAATTTATGGGATTTAAAGAGGAGAGATTATTCATCAAAGACCTGGATGTGTCTTCGTTGGGATGATAATCTGTGACCCAAGTTCTTTAATCTCCAAGAAAGAAAGAGAAATTCCTTGCATGTGAGRDYCGATCACATTTTCGGATGATAGGTCTTGCATGCAACTTTAATCGGATTTATCCTCTTGAAAACTTGTTGGAATCGGAACTTATTTTGTTTTCTGGAGTTGTTCGAAGATGATGGTTTGGTATTAGAGTTTTGATTCTTGAAAATGTTGAGCTGCATGCAATCGGTGTTGAAGGCGTGTGGCTCAGAGATTGTGGTTTATTCTTGAAAAGAGGGTTACACCCACTCAAAATCTCTTGGTTTTGGTAATTGACGGGTGTCATCATTTGTTTTGGGATGACATTTAATGATGTCATTATTTGGATTTTGGAAGGTTCCTTTTWAATAAATAATTAAAATCGGCTTTATTTTATAAAAACACTTGATGGCTTTGCATTTAGAACAACTTTGCTCTACCCTAGCCAAGGAAAACCGTAAGTAATATAGCGCTGGTTGGTCTGTCAGGAAGTTCGAGCGAGCATAGCAAGTCCTTAAAGGAATCATTCGGATAATCACCAAAAAAGTGAGTTCTCACAGCCCCACTTTTAATGCTTTTTATATTTTCTGGGGGAAAAGCATGAAATTGAGCAAACTTTGCATGTTTATGTATTTGAAATATTGGGACTAAAGAACTGTTTAGTCGATGATTTGCTCAAAAACCGTTGGGCTAAGGAACTGCTTAGTCAAGTTTTACTTGGAACCTCTTGGGCTAAGGAACTGCTTAGTTGGGTTCATTATGTTTTGTTTTGGCAACTGTTTCCGCACTTAGAATAAATGCTAAATTGATGCGCTTGAGAGTATATGTTTCCAAAAAAAAGTCCCCGTCCGTACACGCTACTTGTTAACTCAGGTACATCCCCGGGCCATGGTATTGTGGATAGCCGCTATTGTGTTGACAGTCCCACCCAGAAAGGGGTGCACAATTACCTACGTTTTCTAGCCTAATCATGTGGAATTTGGACCACCGCTGAATTAGTGATTTATCGAACCGTGGGACCTAAGTAGTGAACGGGCTACTTCTGGTTATTCAAAAATTAATAGGGAATATTGGTCAGGTAAGGCTCAGTAGCGTCTCAAGTGTTACATCGCKAGGGATTTACATTTATTAAGTGCAAAGAATTCGCATAAGTTTGCTATTACTTGGTTTATGCATTGAAATGTTTTTATGCATGTGAAAACCCGTGAACTCANGACCCCGTTTTTATTTCCATGCTTTTCAGATTCTAAGTGAGTGGTTTGGATTTTAAAGGAGCATACTTGAGCCAAGATCGATTAAGTCAAGTTTTGATGTATTTGTGAACGTTATGTAAAATTCTAACTCATGTTATGTCGATGAATCATTTTATTTTGAACAACTTGAAATAGTGTTATATATTAACTGTTGCTATGACTCGCTTGCCTGTTACATCTCGTGATTCCGCTTTAGCGGGGTGTGACACTGGGTCATTACAATGCAAGAGGAGCTCATTGAGTTTGATAGGAAGAAAGTCTGGTACCTTGTCCCATGTCCATCTGACAAGACTGTGATAAGCACCAAATGCATCTATCGCAACAAGTTAGATGAAGAAGGTGTGGTAACCCATAACAAGGCTCGTCTTATTGCTCAGGATTATAGACAATAAAAAGGGATCGATTATGGTGAAACCTTCGCACCAGTAGCTAGACTCAAAGTTATTAGACAATTTCTAGCCTTTGCTGCCGTAGAGACTTCAAAGTCTACCAAATGGATGTAAAGAGTGATTTCCTAAATGGAAAACTCCAAGAGGAAGTTTATGTTGAACAACCTCCAGGGTTTCTTGACCCAAAATATCCAAACCATGTCTATCGTTTGGATAAAGCTCTTTTTGGGTTAAAACAGGCTCCCCATGCCTGGTATGATACCCTCTCCTCGTTTCTAATCTCTGAGAAATTCGTCCGTGGAATGACCAGACCTTGTTTCTTAGGAAAGTTAAAGGTCATATCATTCGAGTCCAAATATACGTCGATGAAATTATTTTTGTTTCCACTAATCCCTCGTTATGTTTCTAGTTCGCTGATCGCATAAAGAAGGAATACCATATGAGTATAATGGGAGAACTAACCTTTTTTAGGTCTCCAGATAAAGGTATCTTTATCAGTCAGAGTAAGTATGTCCGTTATAAGCTGAAAAAGTTTGATCTCTCTAACAGCTCATCTATGAAAACTCCTATGGCTCCTCCTATTTTTCTCAACAAGGATCCTAATGAAAAGCCTGTAAACGTAACTGTTTATAGAGGAATGATCGGCTCCCTACTGTATCTTACAGCTAGTCGACCAGATATCATGTATTCTACTTGTTTATGTGCACGTTATCCATTTGAACCTAAGGAATCTCATCTGATTGCTGTGAAATGCATTTTCAGATACCTGAAGGGAATTCCTAACTTGGGTCTCTGGTACCCTAAGGGTTCAGGTTTTGACGTAATAGGTTACTCGGATAGTGATTTTTCAGGTTGCAAAAATTGATAGTAAAAGCACCACTGAGGCTGTCAGCTTATAGGTGGAAAGTTGGTTAGTTGCACAAGTAAAAAGCAAAACTCAGTGTCCACATCAACCGGTGAAGCTGAATATGTTGTCGCTGGAAGTTGTTGTGCCCAAGTCCTTTGGATAAAAAACCAGCTTAACGACTACGATATTCAGTTTTCAAAGATTCATATCTATTATGATAGCACTAGTGCTATTGCATTGCAAACAATCCTGTTCTTCACTCCAAGACCAAACATATTGATATCAAATATCATTTTATTAGAGATCATGTTATGAATGGCAATATTGAACTTCACTTTGTTTCCATTGATTACCAACTCGCTGACATTTTCACAGAGCCTCTTGATGAGATAAGATATAACATCTTGATCAGCGAACTTGGAATGCTAAACGCTGAAGATTAATTTCCTTCAGCTACACTGTCACACCCCGTTAAAGCGGAAACACGAGATGTAATAGGTAAGCGAGTCACAACAGCATATATTAAATAACACCATTCAAGTTTACAAAATTCGAATTTAACATACATAACCAAGTTGGAATAGAATAATTCTTTACAAAAGTTTCAAAATGAACTCAATCGGTGTCGTCACATATATGCTCCAAAACTTCATTTCTTACTTATTTCCTGAAAATCATGAAACATAAAACAACGTCAACTACAAAGAGTTGGTGAGTTCACGGGTTTTCATATGCACAAAAATATTTCTAATGTAAATCTTGCACACGAAAAATGTAAATCTATAACGATGTTTAAAACTTGAGACGCTACTGAGCCTTTCCTGACCAATGTGCCCCATTATTTTACGAACTACCATAAAGTGGCCCGCGCTCACTTAGGTAACACAGTTTGTATCAGTACTACTTCAGTGGTGGCCTGTTCGCACACATGAGTAGACTATTAAACATAGGTAATGTGCACCCGTTTTTGGGTGGGACTGTCTACACAATAGCGGCTATCCACAATTACCACGGCCCGGGAACGTGCCCGAGTTAACTAGTAGCATTTATGGGAGGGGACTTTTTAAAACATATCCTCTCAAGTACATCAATTTACCATTTACACCATAGTGCAATACAGTCAATTTTTCATGACTTCAAGAAATCTTGACTAAACAGTTCTGTAGTCCAACAGTTTTACAAATAAACAGTATAGTTTGCATAACTTCATGCTTTTCCCCCAGTTTCAATAAACAAAAAGCATTAAAAGTGGGGCCATGAATACTCACAAGTTTGCTGATGAATATCCAAGAACTTGATGACGTTTGAAGCGCTAAACGTCCGCCCTAACCTTCCTAAACAGTCCGAAATCCAATAATTAGATCACCTATCGGGTCTCGATGAAGATAAAGTCAAATTATATCTTATGTAATTCCAATGAGTTTTTATGAATTAAAGTTGATACTTATATTATTTTCTCTAAAAATGGTCCATAAATTATACATAAAATCAAAGTCCTTTGCACATAAAGCTGCCATTTGGACCGAATGTAAATTATGTTTCCGGAATTTTTGGTCTCACAAATCACTGTCAAGAGGAACCTTCCATAAGTCATTTTGTGTCCTAATTTTTATAACATCAATAATAATGAGTTAAACAGATTTTTTCCAAATATCAAGAATTTTGGATGGTGTTAAGGCACTCATCATTACCCTACCACTTTGAGTGTCACAGTCCCCAAGACAGATTGCACCACTCTTCGAGTGGCGGCCATTTAGGGGGTCTAAACTCATCATTTTTCAGTGATTTTAATTTTATTTTAAAGCTAACACATAGGGCTAACTTCCAGAAAAAGAATCACCCATTTTCATTGAGTTTTAAAGAAAATATAATCGTTTTAAAAGGCATACAAGATTCTGTCAGCAATGCTCTTTTTGCACCATAATCTTATATCAAGAATTTGAAGGCTCAAAACTTAATATTTTTGAGTGAGACCAGTTGCATTAGAAAGATAAATCATTAAAATAAGTTCTAGAAGAAAAATAAACCATTCTGGAGGAATATCCAGAGAGATATGGTCGTCCAAAGTGGGTTTTACCTACTGTCAAGTGTGCTGTTGCACACTTATTTTGTTTTAAACACTTGAAGGTTCAAAGCTTACTGTTTTTATGGACAAAAACCCACATGCAAGAACTTTTTCCAGCTTTTCTTGAGTTCTAATGTTTGTAGGTCATAGATTATCATCATTTTGAGGACATTTTCATGTCATTGATGTATAATCTCCCATCTTAGATTCTCCAGAAAGTTTGTTTATAAAAAGGAGAAAGAAGAAAAGTGTAGAAGATGAGAAATCATGCCGAAAAATAAGGATAATGTAACTAGTCCATTACCTTTTCTTGCTACTTCTTGAAGCATTTATAATTTATTGATTTAATCCGGTATAGTATAAATAGATAATCAGAAAAAGATGATAGAAATATTATATAGATATAAATTAATCTTGATCATGTAATCAAAGAAAGATAGTGAAAATTCTTTTGAATTTACAGGTTCCATCGTTCCCATCGCTTCGCTATAAAGTCAGAATTAGAAATTTCAGATCAAGAATTTTAAATAAAAAAAAACTAATATTTTCTTCATTAATTACTCCAGATTCTTTCATGGAATATATTCCATTTTGAGAGAGTTGAATAAGCACTATCTCGTTGAAAAGTTCTATTATTTTGGAGATTTATAATTCTTTCGTTACCTTGTTACGACTTCACTCCAGTCACTAGCCCTGCCCTGGTTGGGTATTGGTGCAACATTACCTATTGATAAATCCCCCTTACTGCCCAACCTGACAGTGGACAGCTAATGCCTGCAAGAGATCCGACGGGAAAAGTTTTCCTAAATTTATACCATCCATTTTTTTATATGGGACTACAGGTTTCTCTCGCTTTTGGCATAGTGGGCCCCCAGTGGGGGGCTCACACGACGAGCTATTGGATGCCCTTATCAGAACATAGTTTGAACCCATCTCTGAGAGCTCTAGTCTCAGCCATCATGTTGAACCTGCCCTTGGGAGGGGAACAACAGCTGGAAACGGCTGCAGGAGGTTTGCCTAAAAGCAGCCACCCTTGAAAGAGTGCGTAATAGCTCACTGATCGAGCGCTCTTCCGCGTTGAATGTTCTTCAAGATGATGGAAGTTGAGGGGTTTTGGAGGGTGATTTTGGTTGGAGCGGAAGAGGAAATGAAGATTTCAAAAGAAATGAGGTTTTTATATGTGTTTTAAATGTCAATAAAAGGGTCAGCCTCTTAAGGCCCAAGTCCATAACAATAAAATTTTTATTTTTCTTTTAAACAAAATAAAGCCCATTTAAATTATAAGAAAAATACATTTTATCAAATATTGATAAAAATATCATTATTAAATCAAAGTTCCACATTTTTGGTAAAATTATTTGGACATTCAAATGAGACTTTTATATTTTAATTTGGACTTTATAATATCAACTTTATTATATTTGGAGCATTTTTTAATATATTTGGCATTACATAAGTTAACTTTATTAGTTACTCGTCAAAACAAGGTTTTCTGAACTATATTTTGGGAACTAAGCCAGATGAATTCTAATCAACATGAATAGATTCTAATAAAATATAATTCTAAATATAGAAACTCTATAAAGGTGCTCACCTGACGCTCCAACAATGACGGATGTCACAGTCTCCCCATGCCAGAAGAATTTTGTCCCGAAATTTTATTCATCAGTTTCTAGTTTAAGACTCGTTTGAGAACAAGTAGGGATACTTGATTTTCATAAAGTCTTCTCTTTCCCACATGTACTCCGATCCATGCCTCAAAGTCCAATGAACTTTTACAATTAGGATCTTGCTACGCCTCAACTGCTTGACTTCTCTATCCAAGATTTCTATTGGTTTTTCAACGAAGCGCAGATGATAATTAATTTATACATCTTCCAATGGTATGACCAGTGTTTCATCGGTTAAGCACTTTTTGAGGTTTGATACATGAAATGTGTCATGAATAGCGCTTAATTCTTGTGGCAAATTTAACTTATATGCCACTTGTCCAATTCTCTCAGTTACTTCAAATGGACCAATATATCGAGGACCCAATTTACCTCTTTTCCCAAAATGCATTACTCCTTTCCATGGTGAGACTTTTAAGAGTACTTTATCTCCTTTTTGAAACTCTAATGGTCTCCTCCGATTATCAGCATAACTTTTCTAGCGATCTCTTGCAGCCTTGAGTCGACCCTTGATAATTACAATCTTGTCTGTAGTCTCTTGGATAACATCAGGTCTAGTTAACTGCCGATCGCCAATTTCTAGCCAACTGAGTGGAGATCTGCACTTGCGTCCATATAATGCTTCATAAGGCGCACATTGAATACTGGCATGGTAGTTGTTATTGTATGCAAAGTCGACTAACGGAAGGTGCATATCCAAGCTTCCACCAAAATCTATGGCGCATGCGCGCAACATGTCTTCAAGTGTCTAGATTGTTCTTTATGTCTGTCCATCCGTTAGAGGGTGGTATGAAGTACTTAGATCTAGATGTGTACCCAATCCTCCTTGAAGTGATTGCCAAAATTTTGATGTAAATCGACTGTCTCTATCCGAGAGGAAGGAAAGAGGTACTCCGTGCCAGGTAATGATTTCATTTATGTAAATTTGTGCCAGCTTCTCCATCATATAATCTTCTCGGATCGGTAGGAAATGAGCAGATTTCGTTAGTCGATCTATAGTCACCCAAATTGTATCATGCCCTTTCCCAGTTTTGGACAACTTTGTGATGAAATCCATTGATATTTGTTCCCACTTCCATTGGGGAATCTCGGGTTGTTGAAGTAGACCGGATGGTTTTTGGTGTTCAGCCCTTGACCATTGCATAAGTTAAACACTTGCTTACATATAGTGTAATGTCTTTCTTCATTCCAGGCCACCAATAGTGTTCCTTAAGATCCTTATACATCTTATCCGCTCCCGGATGGACTGAGTATTTTGATCGATGGGCTTCATCCAAAATTATGGATTTAAGATTGCCAATCTTAGGTATCGAAACGTTGTCTCCCAAATATTACACTCCATCTGATTTCAGTTGAAACTTAGTCTCTATGTGGTGTAGGGTCTCATTCTTCAAATTCTCCTTCTTTAATGCTTTCTTTTGATCCTTGAGAATTTGTGCCTTCAGACTTGTGTTTACTATTGCTCCCAAAGCCCTCACCCTTGTTGGTTTCACTCTTTCCTTCCTACTTAGAGCATCAGCTACC
>NW_020200740.1:76954-79873 GCF_001531365.2 Cynara cardunculus var. scolymus
AGTCCTGGTAAATCCTTGGGAAATACTTCAGGAAATTCCCGAACTATAGGGAAATCTTCAATACATCTTTCTTTGACCTTCTTATCTATAACGTGTACCAAAAATGCAACATAATTCTTCTTTAAGTACTTCTGCATCTTCATGCATGATACTATCTTAATTTTCCGATCTGACTCGTCTCCTTGAATTATAATTGCTTCACCTCCTTCTTGAGGAATTCGGATAATCTTTTTCGAACAAACTATTTCAGCTCGATTTTTGGATAGCCAATCCATGCCTATGACTATATCAAAACCTCCTAACTCAATCGGAATAAGGTCTATGCTAAAATCCTTGTTGGCTAAACTTAGATTGCAGTCCATGATTATGTCTCTAGCCTTAATTTGTTGGCCATTGGAAAATTCTATTATATAAACTTCTTTCAACCTTTGGGGCTTTAAGTTAATCTTCGGCTTAAAATCTAATGATACAAAACATCTATCTGCTCCTGAATCAAATAATACCGATGCAAATTCATTATTTAAGAGAAATGTACCTGTAACCATATTGGGATCATGCCTAGCTTCCTTTGTTCCAATCTCAAATGCTCGTCCCCGTGTTTGACTTTTTGGGTTTCCTTGATTGGCTGGTCGGGCTTGGTTAGCATTTGTTCCTTGTTTTCTCTTTGGGAAAACATTTCTTATATGGTCTAGACTCCCACAATCAAAACACAATCGCTTTTGGCAATCCTTCATGGAATGACCCCCTCTGTGGCATCTTTGACAAATGATGCAATTCCCCCAGTGCGGATATTTGCATTTATTGCACTTAGGCTTGCTTCCTTGGTTTACCACCTGGGTCTGAACCCCAAAATTTCCTACTACTTTCCTATTCTTGTAAAATCTTTCCCCAGACCTTTGGTTCCTATGTTCTTCCATCTTTCTATTTCCTTTCGTGAATTCTCCGGACCGAACAACATTATTTGTGATCTTGGTAGCAATGTCTATTGCCTCCTGAAGGGTCTTTGGGTTTGCCGAGGTGATATTTCTTTGAATCTCTGGAGACAATCCCCAAATATATCTCTCGATTCGAACTTCCTCAGGTGTCACCAGATGTGGCACTAAATTTGCTAACTCATGGAATCGAGTTATATATGCAGCTATGTTTTCCCCTTTCATCTCATGGTTCCATAATTCCCTTTCCAACTCTTGGAGTTCACTCCTTGGACAGTATTCTTCCTTAAGTAGTTTCTTGAATTCCTTCCATGAAAGTTGGTTGGATGTTTCCCGACCCCCAGTCTGAGCTAATGTGTTCCACCATGTCAGTGCCCGGCCTTGCAATAAGCATGCAGCATATTCTACTTTGTTTGCTTCTATGCATTTACTGATATGGAGGACAGATTCCATACCCTCAATCCAAGTTAATAATCCTATGGCTCCCTCGGTTCCATGGAATTCTTTTGGGTTGCAGGATCTGAAGGATTTACAGGTTCATTCCATGGGTGTTCTAGGCTCAGAATTGGTTGGTTGGTTAGCATTCAGCCCTGCCGCTAACTGGCTAACAATGCTGGAGAGTGCGGCCAAGAGTTGTTCTGACACAAGTCGTGCAACTTCAGGGTTTTCTCTTCTTGGCAGCATTTTCTAAGGCCTAAGTCAGAAGGGAACTTCATCATTTTCATGGCAATATCATTGATAATAACTTCTAGTCATTTAAATGATGCAAATGATATTCATCTTGTGGATAACATTCAAGCATTTACATAATCGAATAGAATAATTTATATTCAACCATGGCTTGGTGTAGATAAGCATTTCTCAAAAGACGTCATAAGTTCATAGTTGTTTACAGGCCACCAAAACGAGATCTTAGGTTTCAATGCAAAAGAGTAATTGTTCTATCACTATATATCATTTCTAGAGCAACATCCAACCGATCAGCATTCCTAGCATCAGCATCATCATCCCACTCAGTACCAGGCACTTGTACAATCTCCTAATCTCCCATCTTGCAGCAATGACGGCATCTGAGGTTCTCATCATACATTGGTGGTGCATTTCCATCACATCGGATAGGTTGTTCAAAATGTGGTGGTGATATCCCAGCCGGATCTGGTGAGTATGAGTTTCTGATGCGATTCTCCGCACCCATTCTCGTTCAGCCAGATTCAAGCCCTGAGTGTAGGATGCAGGTACTCCTGTCACTATCGGAGAGGTCCTGCTCCCATGTTGTGGTTGGGATGACTCCCCTCTAACTCTAGTGGAATTCTCAAAAGTCACCCGCCGAGGTAGTGGAACACTTTTCTTAGACGTGACTCTAATCCTTGGACCATGAAAGGTTTGTGGTGGAATATCGGGCACTGGCTCCGATGGGGGCAATATGGATGCAGGTGATGAAGCAGGTGTCTCGCTAGTCGCTGTGTTCTCATGCTCATATGGGTCTACCTCTTCATTGATGGATGAGTTCCTTCTAGATCGGCTAACCACATAACCGGATTCGTCTGCCGAATATTCATTAGGAGCAGATGATGACATAGTGATATGTGATATTAACAATCTTAATTACGAAATGTACCATCTATAAGTTCTTAGTGTTATAGCAAAAGCTTCTAAGCAAGGCTAATGGTGGCAATCAAGTTAGAGCCTCTGGATAGCCAAAGTCTCTGGTTGCATTATCAGAGCCTCTGGTTGCATTACCAGAGCCTCTGGTTGCATTACCAGACATAGAAAATTTTTGGATTCTAGTTCATCGGTCCTCTAGTTCAACTTACATACTTAGAAAAGTAATGGATTTCTCGTCCATCGGTCCTCTGGTTCCACATACATACTTAGCAAACCAATGGAATTTTATTTCATCGGCCGCTGGTTCAACATCCATACTTAGAAAAATAATGGATTTCTCGTCCATCGGTCCTCTGGTTCCACATACATAGCAAACCAATGG
>NW_020200740.1:80373-89676 GCF_001531365.2 Cynara cardunculus var. scolymus
GTCCTTCTAACCAGCGCTTCTGGTTCAACATGGACACTTAGCGATATAAGGAATTTTTAATTCATCGCCTCTGGTTGGTCTAGGGCAATGGATATTCATAATTTATGCTAACACACACATAATCATGTTTTTCACAACAATTTCTTAACTGGAGCATATTTTTAATACAACCGATTAAGTTCTTCTATTATATGTAAATTAAACATAGGTGATCAGACTTTGTTTAATTAACATATAATAATGTGACCCGCTTTATATATATATGTATATTTTTAAATCACTTGAAAACTATTTTGAAAATATTTGGTTATAGCTTGTGGTTTTTAAGGAAAAACCGGTGTTCTCTATAACTGAGGCTCTGATACCAAATCTGTCACACCCCGTTAGAGCGGAAACACGAGATGTAACAGGTAAGCAAGTCACAGCAGCATATATTAAATAACATAATTCAAGTTTACAAAATTCGAATTTAACATCCATAACCAAGTTGGAATAGAATAATTCTTTACAAAAGTTTCAAAATGAACTTAATCGGTGTCCTCACATATATGCTCCAAAACTTCATTTCTTACTTTTTTTTGAAAAGCATGAAACATAAAACAACGTCAACTACAAAGAGTTGGTGAGTTCATGGGTTTTCATATGCACAAAAATACTTACAATGCATAAATCAATTCTTGCAAACTAATACATAATCTTGCACACGATAACTGTAAATCTATAACGATGTTTAAAACTTGAGACGCTACTGAGCCTTTCCTGACCATTGTGCCCCATTATTTTACGAACTACCATAAAGTGGCCCGCGCTCACTAAGGTACCACGGTTCATATCAGTACTACTTCAGCGGTGGCCCGTTTGCACACATGAGTAGACTATTAAACATAGGTAATGTGCACTCGTTTTTGGGTGGGACTGTCAACACAATAGCGGCTATCCACAATTACCACGGCCTGGGAACGTGCCCGAGTTAACTAGTAGCGTTTATGGGAGGGGAATTTTTCAAACATATCCTATCAAGTACATCAATTTACCATTTATACAATAGTGCAATACAGTCAATTTTTCATGACTTCAAGAAATCTTGACTAAATAGTTCTTTACTCCAACAATTTTACAAATAAACAGTATAGTTTGCATAACTTCATGTTTTTTCCCTAGTTTAAACAAACAAAAAGCATTAAAAGTGGGACCGTGAATACTCACAAGTTTGCTGATGAATATCCAAGAACTTGATGACGTTTGAAGCACTAAACGGCTGCCCTAACCTTCCTAAATAGTCTGAAATCCAATAATTAGATCACCTATCGGGTCTCGATGAAGATAAAGTCAAATTATATCTTATGTAATGCCAATGAGTTTTTATGAATTAAAGTTGATACTTATATTATTTGCTCTAAAAATAGTCCAGAAATTATACATTTTAAAAATAAAAGTCCTTTGCACATAAAGCTGCCATTTGGACCGAATGTAAATTATGTTTAGGGAATTTTTTGTCTCACAAATCACTGTCAAAAGGAACCTTCCATAAATCATTTTGTGTCCAAATTTTATGACATCAATAATAATGAGTTAAACAGATTTTTTCCAAATATCAAGAATTTTGGACGGTTTTAAGGCACTCATCATTACCATACTACTTTGAGTGTCACAGTCCCCGAGACAGATTGCACACTCTTCAAATGGCGGTCATTTGTGGGGTCTAAACTCATAATTTTTGGTGATTTTAATTTTATTTTAACGCTAACACATCAGGCTAACTTCCAGAAAAAGAATCACCCATTTTTATTGAGTTTTGAAGAAGATATAATCGTTTTAAAAGGCATGCAAGATTCTGTCAGCAATGCTCTTTTTGCACCATAATCTTGTATCAAGAACTTAAAGGCTCAAAACTTAATATTTTTTAGTGAGACTAGTTGCATTAGAAAGATAACTCATGAAAATTAGTTCTAGAAGAAAAATAAACCATTCTGGAAGAATATCCAGAGAGATATGGTCATCCAAAGTGGGTTTTACCAACTGTCAAGTGTGCTATTGCACATTTATTTTGTTTTAAACACTTAAAGGTTCAAAGCTTACTCTTTTTATGGACAAAAACCCACATGCAAGCACTTTTTCCAATTTTTCTTGAGTTCTAATGTTTGTAGGTCATGGATTATCATCATTTTGAGGACGTTTTCATGTGATTGATGTATAATCTCCCATCTTAGATTCTCCAGAAAGTTTGTTTATAAAATGGAGAAAGAAGAAAAGTGTAGAAGATGAGAAATCATGCCGAAAAATAAGGATAATGTAACTAGTCCATTACCTTTGCTTGCTACTTCTTGAAGCGTTGAATGTTCTTCAAGTTGATGGAAGTTGAGGGGTTTTGAAGGGCGATTTCGGTTGGAGCGGAAGAGGAAATGAAGATTTCAAAAGAAATAGGGTTCTTATATGTGTTTTAAATGTGAATAAAAGGGCCGGCCTCTTAAGGCCCAAGTCCATAACAATAAAATTTTTATTTTTCTTTTAAACAAAATAAAGCCCATTTAAATTATTACGAAAATACATTTTTATCAAATATTGATAAAAATATCATTATTAAATCAAAGTTCCACATTTTTGGTAAAATTATTTGGGTTCAAATGAGACTTTTATATTTTAATTTGGATTTAATAATATCAACTTTATTATATTTGGCATTACATAAGTTAACTTTATCAGTTACCCGTCGAAACAAGGTTTTCTGAACTATATTTTGGGAACTAAGCTAGATGAATTCTATTCAACATGACTAGATCCTAATAAAATATAATTCTAAATATAGAAACCCTATAAAGGTGCTAACCTGACGCTCCAAAAATGACGGATATCATATATACGCATTAATTAGTAAGTGAAATGATTCAGTGTTCTCATTCTATCAATGAACTCTTGAGTAAATATATCTCTGCTATAAGGTATGTGTACTCGCTCTTCTCCTTTAAAAACATAAAACTAACACTGAAGCTTTTCTTCTTCAGTGATCAAAACGTTTTAAAAGTTTGTTTCAGTGATTTTTTCTATTGCTAAACATTTTGAATAAGTATATCTTTCTATTATACTTATCATTTCTTAAACTCAAATGATCACTAAACCTTTCTTCTTTCAGTGATTCATATATTTTTAAAAGATAGTTTCAGTGTTTCTCTTATCACTGAATCTTTTATGGAAATATATTCTTCTAAGATATTTTCTTTTCTTAAAATAAAATCATCACTGAAACTTTTCTTCTTCAGTGATCAAATCTTTTAAAAAGTCTTTTCATTCAGTGATTCGTCTTATCACTTTTCAGAACCCTTTCATATTCTTTAGAAAAGTGGCTTTTGAATTTCTTAAAACCTTTTCATTTTAAAAGAAATAGATTATGAACCGTTTTAATGACGACATTTTATTTTACCAATACGAGTTGCTTTGAGACGCACGTAAAAGTCTGCCACACGCTACCTCCTCCAAATTCCATCCAATCGTAGATGAGAACGTTCTACTTTTTCATCATAGCACTTCCTCAACAGTCATATTTTCATCTCTCCTATTTCTTTTTCTCTCTCCTACTACCTATAAATATGAGACTTCTCTTCTCATTTTTTATTTACACTTTCAAAAATTTTGACGAACCTCTGCCAAAACAGATTTGCAAGGAATAACTTCAAACTAAGAACGCTCAAAAACCTTCGACCTTTTCTCCTAAATCCTTAAGGTCAAAACTCTTTCGTTTATATTTTGATTTGTTCTTCTTCTTTCTATGAAACTGTTGTTTGTTTCTTTACGAACTTGTTCTCTTAAAATACAAACATTAAGATTATTAATACATTCTCTTACTTGGTTATAATCTAGAGTTTCAACACACTTGTTCTTCTTGTAAAACCCTAATATTTTCTTTATGGATTTTTCAAAAGAAGTTTTATTGTTCTAAAACTTAAAAGCTAGCATCCTAATCTTGGACTACTAACACAACTGTTATCTCTTATTTCTTACCTCTAGCAAACAATGGCTGCCAAGAACATGAACTTTTCCATTGAAGATGTGACCTTCAAGGCAAACAATCATGTCGCCTTGTTGGACATCCCTTCAAACAAGTCCTACTACGAGGAAGCCTCAACCTTCCTCAAGATCTCGCCAATCGTCTATGCTCTCACCCATGAACCTGTCATGGTGAAGGAAGCTCTTCAAGAATTCTGGATGACTGCTGAAGTAGTTCAAGACACTGACAAGCACGGTCAACAGGTGGAGAAAATCTCCTACACCTTCAACCGCATGACCGTCAGCTTTGGTGTTACCATGTTTAGGCATGATGTTCGTTTTCCCAAGGGTCCATTCATCAGTGATCCTTCGACTGAAATCATCATCGCATGTCTCGATGATATTGGCTACACATGGCCAATGAAGAAAGACTCCAGCGAACCTCTCCAGTCGCTGTCGAAGATCGAAAAGAACCGCATGTATGCGGTGTAGGAGTACTTGTTCTCCCACTTCATCCAGTGTATGGGAGGCAAGACTCGCGGACAAGATCAAGCCTCAAGGGTCGCACCCAACATCGGCGTTTCTTCATCCACCGACACCCTATCAACTATGCGACTGTGATCTTCGAGGACCTGGTGCTGAAGTTGAACAAGTGCCAGAGGGAGAATGTCAAACCATACACCAGGTTTCTCTTCATGGTGTTCGCCAAGATCTTCAGTGACAAGTACTCCAAGGAAGGTAACTTTCCTATCAGCAAGCTTGGATCCAGGATTCTGGATCATAAGCTAAGACATGGAGACATTGCACTATCTGCAATTATGCAACCTGTCTCGTCTTTTTATCCTTCTTGTCCTTCACATGTGGTTCAGACTAAGGAACCCCCCCCCCAAAGTCTATCCCGACCACCACCACCCTCTTTACCAAACGTCCATCTTATCAACCCACTCTTGGTCCTCAATCGAGGGCCAAGAAAGCCAAAAAAGGGGACACCCACGTCTCTGGCTGTGACCTCCCAAAAGGTCTCAGCTATTGAAACTAGCCATACCCCCGAGGCACTTTCAGCTACCCTTCCCATCTCTTCAGTGATTCCTATAGTCATTGTTGTACCTGTGGCTCAGCTCCCAACCGTCTCAGTGACCCAAATAACTGAAGGTGAGAGCGTTGCCACTACTCAACACTCACGTCCATTTGTCTTGGCCATTTTCTCATCTCCTCCCTCATTAGTCTCGACACGTGTTTATGATTCACCAACGAATGTCCTCCCTGATGATGAAACACCCACCACTGAACCTGAGATTGCTCCTCTCGAGGCATCTCAGCAAACGATTTGGAGCGAACCAGCATTAATCCTTCAGTTAATGTTGATGAACCCTTAGGTACTCTACCTTCCTACCCTTTCGTTTATACTAACCTATAGCTCTCTTATGCTCATCCTTGTTCCTTTTTAGGTTCTTTTGAAGAGACACCAGCCATGGATTAAGAGTACAACATGGCTGACAACGTCAAGTTACTCCTCCCTGTTGTAGAGACTGTCTTTATCAAAATGGACGAAGTCCATAAAGGCATGCCTCTCAAGGACGAAGTTTCTGCGGACCTATTAGCTGTCTGAGCTAAAGTGAAAGAGATCAATCACCAACTATCTACTATGCAAGCGGCTATGCAAGCCAATGCTAAGGCCATCTCTTCTTTAACAAGCACGGCTGATGAAGCGAATTCTCATCTTGCAAAGCATACCGAGCTGATGCAACAAATATTGGCAACTCTCCAACAACCAATACCAGCACCTGAACCGTCGTTCACCGCTGAATATCGCGAGCAGCTAGATCAAATGCGCGAAGCTACTGTTCTTCTTGCCCATGCTATAACCAAGCTTGAAGAAATGATGGCGCTTCAGATACGAACTGTGGATCACTTCTTTGGATATTGTTCCAAGGCCATACACAAAGAGGGGGAGACAGAGTTGAATGCCGGAACTGCTGCTGCTCCTTTAAAAGCTGAAGCTAATGTTGTTACTGCTGCTGAAGCTTATAGTGCTGGTATCCCAGCGACTTATACTGAAGCTAAAGCTCATACTGAAGCTGAAGTTGAGGTTGCTGATGAAAATCCAACTTCCTGTGATGCTCCTGAAATGTCGTCCGAGCTAGCACTGAAGCTCGTGACGAAGACCTTCCAATCACCTCTTCAGCTAATTCTCATGATATGGAAGATGATGAAGATGAAGAAAATGATTTTCCCGACTTTCCTGACGCTGGTTAAGATCTTGGTGACGATGATGATGATGAAGACGACGATGATGACGACTTCACCATATAGTACCAGAGACCTGCCGGTGCCACGAAAGGCGTTTCTCAGGGATTCTGCATCCCAGGGGGAGAAGAGATAGAGACATCTGAAAAGAAATAGAACACCAAGCCGAAAGACAAGTGTGTTGCTGAAGAAGAAAATCTTAGAGTACTTATCCAACCTTTAGAGCCCTTAAGTAATGAGTCCTCCAGTTTCACCATCATCACTTCTCTATATCAACTCTCCATCTCTTCTACTACCTGTAGTCGGCTAGAGGAATGGGTACCTAAAAACCCAACCTCCAACATTCCCACCGACCAGTAGATGTCTCAGTTGAAGGAGTCACTCAACCAAACTAGAGTAAAAATCCCTCTTCGTACCTCTAGTTGTGGTGAGTTCAACTTTCTGTTTGAAGTTGAAAGACTCGAGGCACACAGGGCCGAGGAAGAACTCAGACTTCAACAAAAACAAACTAAGGATAGCTTAAAGCTGGCCAAGTCTGTTGCTGCTAAAGTTCTTCCAAAGAAGATGTCCAAAAAGCTGTTGGATGTTATCAAGGCCCAGGCTAAGCTTATTTCTATTGCAGAAGCTAATCGTGAGAAAGCACTGAAGCTGGCCGACCGAGACAAGAAATGGAGCAAAGAACATCTACACAAGAGAATCAGTCCTCACCATATTTCAAATGTCACTATCAGTGGACGGATGAAAGACGGTGAAGTTCTTGTCTCGATGCTCATCACCAAGGACAATCTTGATGATGTCATGGAGTACCCTTCTTACCTTGGTTAGTATGGCTATAGTGAATGGCTGGAGATCCGCCAAGCCATTTAGCACTCAAAGTCAATACATAAGTCGGTTATCGAAGACATCATCATCGAGCTGATCAAGAAGATGTCAAGATATGTCGTTGTACCTGAAAAGCCAACAATGAAGTAAAAGGAACATGTACTTCATATGTAACTTTTCCTTACAATTAATCCAAAGAATTTTCTTTATGTTGCTTTGTCATCATCAAATAGGGGAGATTGTTTATCCTCTCTCTCATTGATTTGATGATAATCCCTTTTACCTTTCGAAGTATTATGTTTCTGTTCTTTCAGTTCAGGCGATCATCACTGAGTCTGTTCAGTGATCGTTGAAACATGCATTATAAATCCTATAGCGACAGTGCTACTTCAAGAAGACAAAACTCACACCAAAAAACCTTCAGTGAATGTCGAAGACTGATACTGAAGAGTAGTGACTAGCGCGTTCGTGATCAGAAGCGGTATTCAGTGATTATAACCTGGTCAACATATGTGTGAAGACTGCTCAAGCCTCGGCGAATACTGAAAAGACCTCTAGTGTTATTCTAGAATTCAGCAATCAAATGAAGCTTGTTGTGCAAGATTGTTTTTGTCTTGTCCTTCCGCACATAAAGGACAAACCCATACCCTTCCTAGAGTACAATACAGCGCAGAGTCGACTAGTCGACTCTAGTGCCCACCAACTCCACGAAAGGATGTCTGCTCATGAATAGACAATTGTACTATTCATTGTGGCAAAGGACAAGTTTTCCTCCTAAAGCTTGACACATGTTCCAACCCCTCTGATTTGCATTTAATGCAATGGGTATAAATAGTTGAGTGCTCTCTCCATGCAAAACACGCAAACGCATAAGCATATGCATACACAGAGATTGCACTTCTATTTAAAAAACACATACGCTTATCTTCAAGAAAGTTAGAGTCCCTCTCAAGAATTCTAAAGTTCTTACTAAAGAAGAACATCCTCCTGTCTTTATCTTTCCGGCAAATCTTTTCTATTTTGCAAAGTATATATGTGTGTAAACTTAGATTGTTTTAGATAGGTTATCTTTACCTTTTCTATTTCCGCAAACAATCTGCACAAAATTTGTATTGATCTTTCTCTATCAATATATAATTTTAAATACGAAAGTTTCTTGTGTTTGTATTCAGCTTCTCCTCTACAAACTGTTCATCTAAAACTTTTGTAGACCCGACTGGGACCAACAGTTCTCGATGGGAAATAAAGGTGGTATGTTATGGTTTAACATGTATAAACATATACTAAGTCAATGAATGGATTCTCGACCATTTTTTATCGGATCTCGATCGGCTCTCAATCGGTCTCGATGGGTGTTGGGTTACGGTGATGAAGAACGTGGTGCCTTACGATGTTGAAAAAAGTGTTCAACAAGATGATGTCATTAACGGCTTACTGTATCATCTATTGTACTCACTTGAACGTACATAAATATTCATGATGAATATAACATATATATACCATTTCACGTAAAAATGAATCGGAAAAAAAAAGCAATATCAAGATAGATGGCAATATCGAAGAACATGAAATTCTCGTTTTCTTATTGTAATTTTTGTTTGATTAAAATATTAGTAATTTTTAATATAATTTATTTTAGGTAAAAAAATTTAACTAAAAGAAAAAATGAAAAGTCAAAGGTAGGCGTGGATTGAAATTAAATGCTTTTTTTGCCACTGATCACCTTAATTGACAATTTTAATTAGAAACTAAATTTAATGTGAGTTGATAGATCAATTAAAATGGAGGGCCGGGATCAGTTCTCACGTTTACAATAAAAATTGATTTTGCATTATAAATAATATATATATTTAATGTGGGTTGTTGGATAAAATAAAATAGAGGGCCAAAATTAGTTCTCACATTTACAATGAAAATTGAGTTTGCATTTGAACTTTCCCCTCTCTCTCTCTATATATATATGTATATATATATATATATGCATATATATATATATATGTATATATATATAGGGGCCTATTCAAGGGAGAACTGAATTGTTTGTGGTAACTGTGAGAACCAATCTCAACCAATCATTTTAATATATTAATTATACAATTAAAATCAAATTAAAAGGGTATATTAGTCAATTCTTAATTTAAAATTAAATTTTAATTTTTAAAATGCAACCGTTTTAAATAAAATAATTAATATTGATTTGCATTCCAAAAATAAAATATTGATAAGATTTAGTGAAATAATTTCAAAAAAATT